>NC_048314.1:20189883-20298775 GCF_013100865.1 Trachemys scripta elegans
GGGGGGGGGGCGGGGAGCTGCCGCAGGGCTCGGGGAGGGCGCAAGGTGGAAGTTTCGCCTAGGGCGTGAAACATCCTTGCACCGGCCCTGCCTCTGTCTGTTCCCCGTGCTGTGAATTGCTGCTAGTAACGATAACCATGCTTTTAGTACACGTTGGGACCACGGGAGGCACACATTAAAGTGCCTTGCAACCATTAACTGAGCCTCACTGCTCCCTTGTGAAGCAGAGGAGCAGGATTAACCTCCCCTGTGAATCAGTGACTTCAACAAATTCACACGGGGAGGGAGTTAGTCTAAGGCTATGGCCACATTGCAATTAAAAACCCCTGGCTGGCCCGGGCCTGCTGACCGGGCTTCTGAGGCTCGGGCTAAGGGGCTGCTTATTTACAGTGTTGCTGTCCAGGCTCGGGCTGGAGCCTGGGTTGTAGGGTCCCAACTGCAGCCCAAACCTGAACGTCTCCACCACAACTAAACAGCCCCTTAGCCCGAGCCCACGGGCCAGCCGTGGGTGTCTAGGTGCAGAGCAGATCTACCCTAAGAGCCAGGGACAGAACCCAGGAGTCTGTACTCTAATTCCTGTGCCTGAACTACCAGGCCATCCTTCCTCTCTTATTATACGCACACAACTATTGTGACACACATGCCGTGATCACACACAGGGTCTCTGCAAAGGCACTCCACATTTACCCTAACAAATCTGAGCATTTCCTTGTCTCTCTTGAAGTGAAAGCTCATTCTTACACAGCGCAAATACATGTTTTAGTGACGGCCCATGTCCTATAGTTGTTTCCATGGGTGCAGATACACGTAGAGAGATACAAAGACAAATATAACAGGAGTACTTGTTAGACAAATACGCATCTGTTCCACAGAGGAATACAGCTGTGAAAAACCTCTGTAGCAAAGGACAAAACCCAGGGGTGGCTGGTCAAAATTCATCTGGTTTGGGGCTTCACTGAAAGTCCTAACTCAGGCCTAGGTTAGGTGATCATTTCATCCACTGCTGAAATGCAGCTACATCTGGGGTAGAACATGGCAGCTTTTTAACGCAACCTCTAGAGAAGCTACAATTTCTGCTTTAACAGGAGGTGAAGAAGAATGCTGTATCCAATCAGGAAAGCTGCAGTGAGCAGGAAAATAAAGATTAGGCTGACTGGTCAATGTTGTCCTGTGAGCGGGAGCTGGGGGGAGAAGAGCCCTGACACTGAGACATTGGACCAATACCAGATTTTCCAACTCAGGTGAAAAAATTCTGGCTTTTTTCCCCCCACAGTAGAAATTGGTCTGTATCAGTAAACTGTAGTCAGATAATCTCCAACATGCTGGAAAACCGGTAAGCCCCACCCCCCAATCACACCGCACCCAGCTTCTGGTAAAAGATGCCAAGAAGCCATGCTTCAGAAATTGCCACATCACTGAAAGAAAGGACAGTATTTACCTCCCCTCTCGGACATGCCCGAGAAGCTGCGGTGAAGTCCCTCCCTGGCAGGCCATAGTTCGTTAAGGAAAGCTCCAATGTTTGCCACAGGCCCACCGTTCACTTCCTCTCACTCCCTCGCTCCCCTCCGTCGGTCGCTTTTCTTTATTAATTTATTTATTTATTTAAGAACATTTTGTCCTTCTCTTTGGAACAAACCTGACCCTGGAAACCCGATCACTGGCACTGCTGATGAATGAGGTCATTATAACCTATAAAAGCCTCAAACAAACAGTGCCATCTGATTAACGCAGCCACTCTCTCGCTCGGTGATAATTAGGCACGTAGACCGGCCTCACTTTCAGTCAGTCATAAACGCTCAGATCAAAGGGGGACATGAAATCCGGCTTTGGATGCTAACCCAGCCCAGCACTAGCCTTGGGCTTGGAGGGGACAATGGCAAGGTTGATGGGCCTAAGATTTGCTGCCCCTCCCCAATTCACTCCCTTGCATAATAATTAGTTTCAATTATCAACCTTCCCGTCCCCCATCTCTCTTTAGCCCTGCAAAAGGCTTAACCCTCCCAGCACTGGCTGATCTCCAGGGGTTTGAGGTCTTGAGGACTGGGGAAGCTAGGGGCATGGTGCTAGAGAGTGGGGACAGTTTCTAGTTGCTGGGAGGGGAAGCAAGCCACCCCATGTGCCTCTCCCTGGTGGGAAGCCCCATCTCTCTCCGGGCTCAGCTCAGCTCCAGTCCTGCATTCACTTGGGAACCAGCATGTGGGGTAGTCGTATCGGGGAGACAGGTCTGGAGGGAGGAGGTGTGAACAGCACTAAGTACCGAGGCCCCAGCTCCAATCTTCCTGTCTACATGGGGAAACGGATCAGCTGAACGCCAGCGCTCTAATTATACATCTCTCCGTGTGGACGCAATTTTGGAATAAAGTGACTTTCCCCCCCACATAGCTTAAACCGCTTCCAACGCAACGTGGAAAAAAAAGGTCGCTTTTATTCCGGATCAGTGCGTCGGCCCAGGGAGCAGCACCGCCAGAGCCAGAGCAGTATAATTAGACTAGCACAGCTTATTAGCAACCTCGGTTGGCAGCAAGATGCTGCTATTATCCAAAAGTTTACAGTAAGCCAAAGGCCTGTGCCTGAGACGGCAGCATGGGGCGGCCCCACGGGGACCCGCTGCCTGCACAGGAGGTAACAGGAGCCCCGGCTGGCATCCAGCGCTCCAGGTTGGAGGAAAGGCTGCGGGCAAGGAAGGTGGCAGTGGGGAGGGGAGTCCTGGGGATTCATGGTTCCTCTCCTTGCCCTCTCCCAGCTGCACTCTGCCCTGGCACCAGGGACCAGGCTCAGCACATCACAGCACTTCCTTCCCTGGCTGCAGCCCTGCACACCTGCCTGTGGCCAGGGCTTGCCACACGGAGCAGGGGCTACTGGGATGTCAAATGGTTATCAATCAGCAGCAGGGCAGCTGCCAGTCTCCAAATCCCATGAACGTTAAAGTGAGCGGGACGGGATCGGCTCTCGGGCTGGCGTCGCCAGTGACCGAAAGCGGCCTTTATTGGGACTGCAGATAACCAGCATCCACTGTGTAGTTCTGCCTGTCAATTTCCCCACGTAGACCAGCCCTGCTATACAGTAGGAGCCCCCTCATCTCGCTGCCTGCCCACCAGCTGGGATTATCAAACACCCCCAGCCCCCGGAGCTCCATCGCACTAGAAGACTGAGGCAACGTGGCCACGCCACGTGGGGGCATCTTGCCCTGCTGGGTCTGCTGTGTGGCTAAACATTGCGTCTCAGATGGGCACACAGGCGCTTTTCAGCCACACTCAGCTCTGTCGTAGAACCAAAAAACAAGGAAGCAAATCCAACTTCTAGGTTAATTCCTGCTGCCATTCAAAACCAAAACATCTGCCAAAGGGAGGAGGCTTCTAATGAGGTGTCGCAAACAATGGAGGATCCGAGCTAATTAATTGATGAGCAGAGCCGTGGAAGGACGGCCTTGCAAAATGAGGCCGATTGCCTGGTTGGTACGGCTGCAGCCTTCCAAACTCGCTTTGAGAGAGCTCAGCTCAGCTCCCACTGCAGCACAGGGCCTGAGCCCGGCCGAAAGCGTTTACAGCTCAGGTGGAATGAATCCTCTGGAAAGGCCTTTGGTATTTCAACTCCCGGCTACACCTTCAAAATCAACACGCTACGCAAACAGGGATGGCTAATTTCATTTCAGAAACACACTCCGACCGCTGTGCGATCCTTTTTCAATCTGCTGCCAATAACAAAATAACCAGCGCGAGAGAAAAGGGTCAGCCCTAATAAGGTCATATTGAACTAACCAACAGCCTCCCGGGACGTTACTGCATCTATGGGGAGAAACGAGGTCTGTCTGATGCATGAAAGATATTGGTGTAAGAGAGGCCATCGCTAGATATGAATTGTTCTGGGGGTACTTGGATACTAGTTTTCGGCATGCTGAGGGCCTGTTTTCATTGTGCTCTCCAAGAACACACACACTGCAAGCACTGTCCTTCCAGTGAAGAACTGCAGGGCACCGTTTGGTGACACGCTGTGTTTTCCCCCTCACCTACAGGGGCCTGGGAACGGCGAGACTGGGATGAGATACAGAATCTGGCTATGAACACAGGCCATGTGGGGTCAGCCCCTGCCACCATGCTAAGTCATGGCTGCCCCACTTCCAAAGAATGGAAACCCTGGAGCAGTGGCGACGAGAGCTGCTTAGAACAGGTCGGACCAAACGGGTTTTCATCCAAATTCCCCAATTTGTCGAAACCAAAACCTTCCACAGACACCGTTTGATTTCGATGACGTCTCAGGAAAGCCAGGCAGGATTCCGACCGACCCAGCCTGCTACACCCTGGACAGCTTTCAAAACCTGCCTGGTGTCCTGCCGGTTCCTCTGTCTAACTTCAGCAACCCACCTGCCAGGCTACAGGGAAACAGGATTCCAGAGTCTGCAGTCCCAGGGGAAGGGACTTCCAGGTCCTGTGGCCACAGGCCAACCAGCCAGGCAGAGTGCCCCGGGGTCATTTCCAGAGTCCATGATCGCAGACCCCAGGGTCTTCCCTTTGATAGAGAATTTTAAATGTTTTTGTTTATATTCCTAATTGGAATGAAAGCAAAGTTGAAACATCAAATCCTCCGCACAGCTCTCCTCCCTCGATCCGCCCCACCCCCAAATCAGCAAGGGATTTGCAGAGTTCTGCTCTGTTAAATCCTGGTTCGGGTTTCATTGCTTAGATCTGAAGGTCTACCAGGGGAGCATAGAGAAACCTGTCCAGGGCACAGTGTGTGTGTGGGGGGAGAGAGGGGGGATATCAAAGCGCTTTTGTCCGCTGCAACAAAGTCATGCAGCATCTCGCCTTTTCTCTTGGGAACCAGGGCAATGCCTGTAGAGGTTTCAGGGATGAGTCAGGCCCTGGGATGCTGAGGCATGTCACTCACTGCAAGTCAATGCAAGGGCTTGCTGGAGGCTCCTTCCTGGGGCGCCCATGAGTGGTCAGACAGCCAAACAAACAGTTACCACCCTTTGGAAATTTGCGTCGTCACCCAGAGCAGTCAGAGGCCGTCCGGAGCTCAGCAGAGTGTTGCAGGAGAGGAAGTAGTGGGTTTGTTGCCCGTCACAAGAGGATTTCGTTCAGAATTCATAGCGATGCTGTTAATCTGCATCTCTCTGTTCCCTGGAGCCCAGTACTCCACCACCCTGCACCTTGGCTCATGCACAAACCTGTGCAGAGCGTGGCACCAAATCCGGACTCTGCACTCACTCACACCACTGCACTATTTCCCGCCCATGTGGCACAGCAGAAAACGATTCCACAAGGGGCAAGGAAGGGGAGAATCAGGCCCCAGTCTTTTCCTGGTGACAAACCACAAAACCCCCTTTGTTCCCAACAATCGTCCTGGGCCTCCCTCCATCTATGGAACATTTAATGAAGCCATGCCCTATACCACTCGCACCATCCTCTTTGCATCCTTCTCCCACTCCACCTTTCGCATCTTCTCCCGCGTTGCTCCTGATGCGTGGAAATACCTCCCTCTTCACACGCACCAAATGATCTCCCTCCTCCTCCAGGAAGTCCGCACTTCTCCCAGCCCTGAGGTCCCCATCTCTCAGCAACCACATAAACACAGATCTCTGCATCACCTCGGATTTTTGCAGCCTCCTGATGTACTGCATTTGAACTGTTTTGTCTGCCTCAGGTGTCCATCACACCCCGGCAGCCAGGGACCTATGTCTATCCATGTGATTGTAAAGCAACAAGAGTGCTGTCAGCCTTTAGCAACAACAAAGACGATGGTGATGAGCAACGTTTTGCCTTCAGCTGGACAGCTCAGAACGAGTCTGAGGAAATGCCTCTTCACATGGAGGGCGGTCACAACCTGCGGAACTCACTGCGGCAGGAGGCCAGACAGTCAAATGCTGCAAAACTTTCCACTTAAAAAGAGGCTCCCACACCTGCAAGGCAATCACTACAAGGGACAGGACCTTTCCCCCATTGCTCGTGTCTAGATGTATTTTTGGAGAGGCTTTCACTTTGTCCAGAAACACTAACGATTGCCAGAGGCTGGACACCAGACTTGGAGGACCAACAGCCGCTCCTATTGTTTTAACCTTGCTTTACATTTAACACCAACTACGTGCAAGAAAACTAGCAGCTCCAAAGACACGTGAACAGAGCAAGAGGTCAGGAACCCCAACCTGCCTTATTTCAAGGAAAGGGGACTGTGGGGAAGTAAGGGGACATAGGTACAATGTAGCGGAGGGCCAGCCTGCCCGCCTGCGTAGACAGATTTGCCCTAGCTCCACTCCAGGTACCGCACTAACAGCACCGTGGATGTTACGGCACCAGCAGTGACTCGGACTTGCCGCCTGAGCTTGGACCCAAGGGGTCGGGTGGGCTTGGGGGAGGCCAGCCAGTGCCACAGTGTCCACACTGCTACTTTTAGCGAGCTGGCTCCCGTGGAGCTGGTGTGAGCCTGTCTGCTGGGGCTGGGAAGCACGCTCCCAGCTGCAGTGCAGACGTACCCAAAGAGACTCCGGTTCCTGAGACTTACCTTGCGCTTCGTAGCCAGCGAAGTGACGGGTTGCATCCCCATCCTCATCGCCAAGGGCTGACTTCAGCTGGGCCACGTTCATTCGAGCCGTCAGCTCCCCATTCCGATCCCCGATCTGCAAAGCCAAGACCAGCAAGGGAGCTGCTGAAAGGGCAACGTGCCGTGGGCCTGCGTCCCCTGCGCAGATTCAGAAAGCCCCGGCAGACCCAGGCGACAGTGCATTACGGACACAGCTCGGATACGCTCTATGCCATCACTCCATCAGTGTCAGGCATTGTGGGACAGATGCTGGAGGACTGTTATGGTCAACACCAGTAAAGCAGCGTCTACACTCACGCTGCATCAACCTCAGGACGTCGACTGGGGCTCAAAGCCATTCAGGGAGGTGGTGTTACTGCATCACCTTAATAGGGCATTTACATCAGTGGGGGACAAATGTAAGTGTTGACTCATGCACAACCAGGTCAGTGCAAGGCAGATCACATCATTCGAACTTCTAACTTAGTAGTGTGTACTTAGCAGCTGAATGGACAGTGCATCTGTGGGGCTTGGATATGCCTGGGTCACTACTAAACCAGGGTTGGATGCTCTAGAACAGGGGTAGGCAACCTGCGGCACGCGAGCTGATTGTCAGTGGCACTCACATGGCCTGGGTCCTGGCCACCGGTCCGGGGGGCTCTGCATTTTAATTGAATTTTAAATGAAGCTTCTTAAACATTTTAAAAACCTTATTTACTTTACATCCAACAACAGTTTAGTTATATATTATAGACATATAGAAAGAGACCTTCTAAAAATGTTAAAATGTATGACTGGCACGTGAAATGAGAGTGAATAAATGAAGACGCGGCACACCACTTCTGAAAGGCTGCCAACCCTGCTCTAGAAGAATTCCATTCTGGAGCAGATCCTTGGGTTTTATGTTCTCCCCTAGTGATATCCCACAACAAACTGCCCCAAAAGAGGTCTTTTCTGAAAGTTAATGACACGCTGGTGAGTAACATCCTTGTGAAATGTCTGTATTAACACTACATGAGGAAACGGATACTTAATGATATTGTGTTTAAAGTCCGTGGCCAAGCAGGGAGAAACAGGTTCCCCGCCCAGACAGGAGAGAAACCAGCTATTTACCTGGCTCCTAGGTAAATTAAGCAGGGTGGAATCAAAACAATGGAAGCCCCATTTACATATAAGGGGACTGGAAGCCTCCAGTCAGGGAGAAACAATCTGAGGCCATGCTGCCTCTTGAAACCAAGTCACTGAATTCAGGAATATATAAGCAAGGACAGAAGCAGCCTTTGGCATCCGTCACTAGACAACCACAAGGGAACGCAAGCTGAGAAAGTTGGGTCCTTTAACCAGGGGGTGGGAATGAAATGTCTGGTACCTGAATATAGGTGAGAAGCCTGTTTAGGCAAAGAACTTGCACCTAGGAAGACAAGGGAAGCCAGCACCTTGTACTTCTATGGAAGGTCCTGACAGAGAAAGTGAGCCAAGGCTGAGAAGAAGAGAGACTGGCGAGAAAAGCCATCTGGAACAAAGCCTGTACCTTGCTAGATTAAGTTTTAGATGCATGTTTTCACTTTTATTTGCTTGTAACCCTTTCTAACTTTATTCCCCTTACTTGGCATCACCTATCCTATGTCCCGTTCATAAATTTGTTTTATTTTTACTATAGACTAACTAAGTGCTGGGTTGTTTACCCCAATTAAGTTAATAAGCTGCAGTGTGCTTTTGTGTCTTTAAAGGAACAAACCTTATTATTTATTTATTAATTATTATTATCTATGGAATGTTTAGATGATTCCCATTTGTTTCAGATGACCTTAAAGGAAGAATTAATATCCGACAGAGAAATTCTGGCAGCGGACTGCTCGTAGGCACCTATCAAAACACAGGGGTCCTTAAGGGGGAATATGGGGACAGAGATTTCTGTCCTAATCCTGGATCTCCCGTAACAGAGGTGCCACTTTGCTGTGAACGGAGGTGTTCCTGGGCAGGGTCTGAACGTTGGGATGTGGGCCACATTTTTTTTGTATTTACATGCCTTGCTCTGTCTATCTTGGAGCAATTAATGTCCCTAATCTGGCTCTTCACTCCCTAAGAGCAGACGATGGCTAGAAATGAATGCGTGCCCTCCCCCCGTATCCCTGAAACGGACATGATTTTTCAGCACCACTCCATATTTAGCAACATGGGGGAGTTTATTAGCCACCTGCCATGAGCAACCCCCTTCCGACACTGCCCTGTAATCAAAGCCACCAGCCCACAAAGAACACAGCATTGTAAACCCTCAAAGGCTTCCCCCCGCCGCCCCCAGGAGCAGTCAAGGCTGCTATTGTTTCTGTCCTCCCATCCCCACTCATCTGCAATGCCAACAGCTGAACCTCCATCTGGCTGTGAGTAATCAGCGCCACGCTGGAAGACTCCAACCCAAAGCTGAAAAGTCAATTTGTTCTAAAATGAACAGGGCCAACGAACAGTGTTTCTTCTGAATGGCTGACAAGTATAATTAAGTGTATAATTAGGCTGGTGTGTTAGCCCTACCCCGAGATTTAGCCAAGCTATCAGAGGCAGGAGAATGTACAAAGCACTTATAAATGGTGGTTTCAATTAATGCTTCAAAAGGGCAATTTCGTCAACTGGGGAAAGCTTTAAAGGGACCATGGCTGATTTCCTCATATCAGGCTGCAAAGGGTAAACAACAAAGCACTTTTGCTGTCTAGATTTCTAAGCCACCTGAAAAGCCTTTGGCTTGGTCTAGATCAGAAAAGCTGCATCCATATAACTAGATCACTTAAAACTGATCTAGTTACACCAGTGCAAAACCCTAATGGAGACACACTTAAACTGGTTTTGCTCTCGCTTATATTGAGTTAGCTCAAATTGATACAAGCGAGGTTTGAACACGTTTAAATGCAGCTCTGGGGTTTGGACTCGGGTAGCTAGCTCGATAATACAGATCAAAAAAGCAACATGTCAAAAACCCCACTGGCTTGGACTTCAGGCTATGAGCCACGTTTAGGGTGACCAGATGTCCCGATTTTATAGGGACAGTCCCAATATTTGGGGCTTTTTCTAATATATAGGCACCTATTACCCCCTCACCTCCATCCCGATTTTTCACACTTGCTGTCTGGTCACCCTAGCCATGTTCAGATCGAGGGCAAAGTGGGTGAAACTTCACTGATGCCATCTGTGGGGTTTGCCCTGGATCTGAACATGCCCAACGTTTGTGGACAGAGAAAAGTGTTTTCAGGGGTAGTTATATGGTTGCTTTGGCTACCGCTGGATTAGCAACTATCTTGTGCTGACGCTTTCAGTTATCTGTGCCCCAAGAGGCACTATTATATAAACATAAAAATCACGGCACACAGTTTTAGGCTTGCAGATGGTATTTTTCAGTCATTTCCCTGGCAGCGGTTTGAGCCACTCGAGGCAAGAGGTGCTAATACCATCCTTAAAAGATGAGTGATGCTTGTCTGGCTTTGGGTCAGAAATGCAGACCAAGGCCTGACTTGCTTTTCTGCCCCAGCCAGGCCTCTGTTTGCAAACCTGAGTGGAAGGCTCTGGAGAACTGGCTTCTAAGGGGCTTCCCAGCACTTCTAAGCCAGAAATAAGATGAGAAGAGCCACATGGGGCTATTCTGGCCCTTCCACTCTGAACCTAGAGGCACCCAAGCAAGAGGAAAAACAGGATTGGGAGGAGAAAGGTAACCTAACATTTTAAGAAGTAGTTTGGTTCTAGAATACAACACTGTGACACAAGGGGTGTGACGCTGTATGGAATACGGGAGGCACTTTATAATAGTGTTGATACCAATATTATAAAATTGCAAGGAATCTGACCAGATATGCCGTGTGAGGTATCTGTGAAAATGTTATGATTTGCAAAGTCTGATAATCTCATGTATATGTTTGTATCACCTTTGTATTGTAAGTTATAGATATGTAGAGTATATCTGTGTTTCAAAACCTGGGCTGTGTTTCTGGGTGACACCCCCACACAGATTGGCATCAGCCCTGCCTAGCCTGTTCAGTGGCCCATCAAGGGTCACCAGCGGTACAATGAACCCATTGAAAGGAGCCAGGGTCTACACTTATTGAGTCAGCAAGGCACGTGGTATGTCTGTGGACAGAGAACTCTAAGGCTTTTCCAGGCCATGTGCTGGGAAGCTTGTGTTTGGGACGGAGGAAGTACAAGCCACGTGGCAAAAAGACTATAAAAGGCTGCGGCATCAGCTCCATTTTGTCTTCATTCCTGCTTCTTACCTCTGGAGTAACTTCTCTACAAACGAAGCTCTGAACAAAAGACTGAATGACTCATCCAAGCCATGGATGTTCCAGGGGGACTTTCAAGCCAGCAAACTCACCAACACTGCCAAGAACCTGCTACATGGACTCTGAAGTCTCTGTACGTATCTGAGTGCTTTATCATTTACCAACTCCCTTCATAGTCTTTCTGTTTTCTTTATAATAAACCTTTAGTTTTAAGCACTAAAGAATTGGCTGGGAGCGTGGGATTTTGGGTAAGATCCAACCTAATATTGACCTGGCAATGTGGGGTTCAGAAGAACATTTTGTATAGTGGGCAGAGCTTTTCAAATAACTCTCACTGTACTGGACCTAGGTACTGATTGGGAGCCAGAGAACTGGAATGTGAAAAGGGGGCTGTGTGATTTTTTTTTTAACTTGATGACCAGTGTGGGAGATCAGAAGTACAGTCTGTGACTGGTTGGTGAGTTTAACTTCAGTGTTAATCACCAGTTTTGGGAGTCTCTGCTCCCCCTTTTGCAGCCTGCCCTGCCCTTGGCATTTTCAGAGAGGGCTACCCCACGCACCCCGGGTCACAAGGGGGATGGCTCTTATTTTTTCCCATCTTTACTCAGAAACTTTCCCTGCCCCTTTCTCCATCATGTTCCTTATGGTGCCGCAGGGAGCTGCCAGCCCTGGGTAAAACAATGTTTCCGCTCACCCAGAGATGTGGCCTCACATTGCATCTGAAGAGAAAAGCCGTCACCCATCTCTTTCAGAACCCCTGATCCTCTCCAAAACAGGACTGGGCTCTGAGTCAGCGACATGTTCTCTGAGCTCAGCCCAGGTCTCAAATGCGGGTATTCTCCTACGTGGTTGGACACATGTTGTATTTAGGTTCCTCTGTGCCAGCTGGAGCCCACCAGTGCAGAATAGCCTGAAAAGCGGGGTCCACCCTTTCCTTTTTGCCTTGGCAAACACCCCCCCAAAAACGTGCCGAGCAAGCAATTTGCAAACCCGGGCCGAGTTAGCCAGGTACAGTAACTATATTAGCAACAATTAAGACGCAGCTGGGGGAGGTCTCCCATGATGAGATTTTTCCAGCCTAGGTTTGCAATTCTCAAAGATAGCCCATAAAAACCAAGCACTGCCCATGATGGAAGCTTTCAAGACTGGAGAAGAACTCCCTCAATGTGTCTTATTAGTATAATCCACGTCTTCCTCCCAGCAGGGAGATCTGGTTCGCCCTGATCCGGGCCAGTTCATCTTACCTCTTGGGAGATTTCAAGATGTTTCCTTGCAAAGCGCAGAGCTTGGTCATGGTTCCCGAGAGAGACATAGGCATTTCCTAGACTCCAGCAGGCTCTTCCTTCTCCCACTCTGCAAAACAGGAAATCATCATCCATAGGCGTTCTTGAGACGCAGCAAAAACCAGCCATTTCAAGACCTGTGTGTTTCTGGCCTCTCCTTGGAAGCCTCAACGGCCCTGTTTCCATGCCGATTTCTGTGCCCACTTCTGCACACACAATCAAGCCTGCGGGTGAAATCCTGATTCTATTGAAGTCAATTGCAAAGCTCCCCTTGATATCAATGGGGTCAGGATTTTACTCCATATCTTATAGGGCAGCTATTTGCACGGCATCTCGCTGCACCTGGAAAAGTGGCTGCACGCTTACAAGCCGCGTGTGCAAGCTGGCTGTGCAGAATGAGGGCACACCCCCTTTTGTGAAGGCAACCAGCTGGGACAGCTGACGTGGGCAGAGAAATCACAGGCCCTGGCAAAAAAAATGGCTCTAGACATTAAAAAGCCTGGGCCAGATAATCAGTGGTGTAAATCAGTGTAGCCCATCAACTGCAATAGAGCTTCATTGATTGACGCTGGCGGGGGATTTGACCCACAGGGTGCAGGGTCAACAGTCAAGAGGGGGATTTATTAGAAGTGCCTTGTGGATAAAATGGCCTTTTGAGAATTCCTTCCTTCCTGAGACTGGTTTTAATCACTCCAAAACCACCTTGATTTTTTCTCTCCGGTCTCCAAATCAGTCTTCCCCCTTGCCGGACTTTCCCTCGTCCTGGGGCGAGCAGCTGCCTCTGCAGCACTCCCACCCCCCCGGAGAGCAGAGGGGTGGGAAACTGGCAATCACTCTGGGGGTCCCCCGTGCAGCAGAGCACAGACGTGGCCGTCCTCATCTTCCAACCACCACCAGATGTTCAGCGGGCTGCTGTCCCTGAATTCTCCCCCGCTACCCCCTGGCGATTAACCCCTTCGCTGCGCACACACGTTCCCACAGCAACAGTGACAGGGCAGCCAAGAGCAGCCCCCTTTGCTCACGGGCCAGGGGCAGGAGCGCAGCACAGATCAAACACAGCAACAATGAAACCTGCCCATGGCACTGGCCTTTCAGTGGGCGGCCCCACGGGCCACACACAGACTGCAGCAGCCGACAATAACCTCAGTTACCGCCTCCTCCAGGGCGCAGCTTTTCACAGTCCACCCCACTTGACTTCAGGCATGAACCTGAGAAAGCAGGCGAGCTTTACCCCAGGCCCTGAGGGTCGTCAGGCTGTCAGAGCAGCGGGGGAAGGCCTCCCTGCACTGAGAATGCCCTACGGTCAGCCCGCAGCTCTTGTGAGCCAGGGAGTGCTAGAGAGACTGCCCACTAGCACACAACGAGCCCAATGGCATGTGTAGTAAAAGGACAGGTGCCTATTATGTACCATGGAGCAGAACCCCATGCTACTCAAGGGGTGCAGGCGGGGGGACCTACGGAGCCCCCCTAAACCTGTTCATGAGGAAGACCTCATCAGGGGATGGGCTATTTGAGGGTTTCTAATTTTCAGTGTTTTTGTTTTTGTTTTTAAAAGGAGCTTGTGACTCACTTTTTAGGGTTAAACATCATCCCCCCACTCCCATGTTTAAGCATTTCCTGTGAAGTAACCCCTCCGTGCTCTGCTCTCCTCTCCTCAGAGCCAGCTCCCAGGGAGTCCGGAAGATCTTTACGGCTCACCAGCCTCCCATAAAGACTGCGCCCAGCCCCACACAGGAATGTATCACCTCTGTATTGTTCAGCCTGTGTTTGATAAACACCCGTTCCCTAGGTTTTGCTTCTGTGCTGCTTTTACTAGCATCAACCTAAACACAGAATATCCCCTCTCAAGGCCACCACCCCCTTAATGTCCGATGGACTCCTGGGGGGCTGCTGGGAAAGAGAACGCTCTCCATCTCCGAGAGAGCCATCAGAACCGGCATCTAACCCAATGGGGTTCCTTGGTTTCTGATCAGATAGAAAATGCCCAGAAATATGCAGGCTGTCTCCATTTTAATGTCCATGCTCCATCTAGTGGCAAGGGCGCTGGGAGGATTTTTATAGTGGGGATGCAGAAAGCCATCGAACAAAGCTGCAAAGTCGGTCTGCGATAGAAGTCGTGCATTCGCTTGCTATTATTCCTTCAAGCCAGAGGGTGCTGCACCCCCAGCGCTCTTTGGCCCAGCGCCCCTGGGGACTGGAGCATGCCAAAGGCTCTTTGGAAATTGCTCTGTATGGGGCCAGTGAGTGGTATTTTCATAGCCTGATTAGACAGGAAGGCATATTTCAACACACTTAGTCCATCCTCCGAGTGCAAGGCTGTTCTTCATGCAGATCTGTAGCACTTTCTCCTATCTCGCTTTCACGGACTCGCAGAAGTTAGAGCTGGAAATGACCCTTCGTATGGCTACACTGCGATCACGGGCTGTGACTGCAGCTCCTGTAGACCTGCCGCCCATTCCTCTCCCTGCCGGCGCAGAGCTGTTCTTTACATCCCATTCAAGGGGTCGGTCCTGGGGCTGGTTTTGTTCAACATCTTCATTAATGAGCTGGATGATGAGATGGATTGCACTGTCAGCAAGTTCGCAGATGACACTAAGCACAGGGGAGAGGTAGATATGCTGGGGGGTAGGGATAAGGTCTGGAGTGACCTAGACAAATTGGAGGATTGGGCCAAAAGAAATCTGATGAGATTCAACAAGGACAAATGCAGAGTCCTGCACTTAGGACGGAAGAATCCCATGCACTGCTACAGGCTGGGGACTGACTGGCTAAGCAGCAGTTCTGCAGAAAAGGACCTGGGGATTACAGTGGACGAGAAGCTGGATATGAGTCAGCAGTGTGCCCTTGTTGCCAAGAAGGCTAACGGCATATTGGGCTGCATTGGTAGGAGCATTGCCAGCAGATTGAGGGAAGTGATTATTCCCCTCTATTCGGCATTGGTGAGGCCGCATCTGGAGTACTGTGTCCAGTTTTGGGCCCCACACTACAGAAAAGATGTGGACAAATTGGAGAGAATCCAGCGGAGGGCAACGAAAATGATCAGGAGGCTGGGGCACATGACCTATGAGGAGAGGCTGAGGGAACTGGGCTTGTTTAGTCTGCAGAAGAGAAGAGTGAGGGGGGATTTGATATCAGCCTTCAACTACCTGAAGGGGGTTCCAAAGAGGATGGAGCTCGGCTGTTCTCAGTGGCAGATGACAGAACAAGGAGCAATGGTCTCAAGTTGCAGTGGGGGAGGTCTAAGTTGGATATTAGAAAACACTATTTCACTAGGAGCACTGGAATGGGTTACCTAGGGAGGTGGTGGAATCTCCATCCTTAGAGGTTTTTAAGGTCAGGCTTGACAACGCCTGGCTGGGATGATTTAGTTGGTGTTGGTCCTGCTTTGAGCAAGGGGTTGGACTAGATGACCTCCTGAGGTCTCTTCCAACCCTGAGATTCTACGATTCTTCTACGGAATAGCTCCTTCCATATGCCTCACAAGCAGTAGATCAGTCTCACAACACCCCTGTGGGGTGGGGATTTGTAACCCTATTTTATCAATGAGGAAACTGAGGCACGGCATGGTGAAGTGGTTCCTCCAAGTACCCTAGTGAATCAGTGACAGAGCCAGGAATAGAACCCATGAGTCCTGATTTCCCAGTTCACTACTCCACCCCTTGTGTGAAAACCCTCGTTATACACAGCCCAATATCCAACTGGGCCTGGTTTTGGATGCCCAGCTTGGGCTGATTTTCAGAAGGGGTGGCGCATCCGCAGTGCCCATTGACTTCATCTGGGACGTGGGTGCTCAGCACCTAGGAAAAACAGGCCCTTTGTGGATGTCCAATTTGAGACACCCTCTTAGCAAGGCCACGTCCACTCTTTGGGTGCTTTGACCGCCCCCTTTAATGGCACAGTAGATCATTCAACTCAAATGCTCTCCCAGCTGGATATTTCCTTCTCCATTTTGCAATGCTCATTTCTTCTAGTCGTTTGCCAATTCCTTCTCTTGAATCTTTTGCTCTGTATGAAGCTGAATATCCATCTTGCTCAGGTTTTAAGAGGGTCGTTCGCAGAGATTCTCAACAAGCTGGCTGAAAATTCAGTTAAGGACTTGCAAGAGACTCGAAACCCGGCGTGGCAAAGCTCAGGAGACAAAAAACTTCACACAAGGCTGGAGGTAGACGCCGTAACGCGTTGGTAATAATTTATCTATGGAGCAAAATGCATTTCCCTAACTATTCCGGGTGACACACCATTTGTTCCCAAATGCCATTTCTGGTCACATCAGAGTGGAATCTTATCGCACCTTCTCAGAGCTTCCATTATGAGCGAGACACAGCGGTGGGGCTTTTGGGTTCATTCACTGCTCACTTTGTTCCTTAGGGAGAAGCTATTTTTATATCCCAGCGGGTGCTCACCAGGAGGTGGCTGGGAAAAACAGGAGTAGCAGCTGGGACAGAGGGCTGAACACAACAGACCTTTAGTAATTCTCACCAGAGAGCTGATATCACCCACATTAACACAGCTGGGCGTGGGGCTTTGCCCCCATTGTAGGGGCTGGACCATAGGAAAGGTTTATGAGTCTGCTAGTATTGCAAAGCTAATGGTCTTAGTCCTTTAGCCCTAGAGGCTCAGGCTTTTAGTCTGAGAGACGCCAGGTTCGATCCCCACTGAGGCCATTATACTAACAAGACACAGATACGGTCCCAAATCTCTCACCTGTCCCCCAGCTCCTGCGCTATCAGCAGGTGCTTTAGATGGTACTTGATGGCTCGCTCGTAGTCTTGGAGCAATGTGTACGTGTTTCCGAGGCTGTAGCAAGCCTGAGCTTCTACTGCTTGGTCTTTCAGTTGTCTGGAGAGTTGGAGTGTTTTCCTGCAATAAACAGATGGAGACACAGACACATTCATGCACAGCACACCTGCAAGCCAGGGAGAAATGCTGATCCGCTGGGGGCAGATTCCTTAGGGAGTTTATCTGAAGCCAAAGAATGCCACATTCTAAGGAGGTGGGATTCCAACTCGTGTAGACACGCACTGGAGGTGGGATTCCAACTCGTGTAGACAGGCACTGGAGGTGGGATTCCAACTCGTGTAGACATCCCGGTGCTAGCTTTGACAGAGTGAGTGCACTAAAAACAGCAGTGTAGCCGCTGAGCGCCAAGTATGATCTCATCCAAGGTACATGCAGGGTGACTCGCTGCTCGGTCAGAGCTAGTGCGGTATGGCTACCCAAGCTGGAAATTTTCTCTCCAGCTCTAGTGTGGACATCCCTAAGACCTGCTGATGGCCGCCCCCGTCTTCCCAACCCAATGCTGTACCTCCACTGGCTTCAGTGCTTTACACCAGGGTGAATTTAGTCCCATTGTATCGATAAATTCAGCTCTGCTCTGTCAAGCAGAACTGACGGAGATAAGTTTTGGGTACGTGGAGGTCTGCAGAAAGGCTGGAGACTCTGTCACTCCTCCTGTTACCCAGCAGCCTGTCCCTGCTCTTTTGGGATGTAGCCTCATTGGGCACAGCAATTCCAGCACCAGCACGGCAGAGCGTTGCTTTGGAGAATCTGGGAATTTGGACTATAACAACATGCACCAACTATCCTCTGTACAAGTTACAAAAGTGGCCAGCAGGGGGCGATATGATGCACATATCAATTGGGAGCCAAGTGCCAGCTGGAGAAAGACCAGACAGACCCTCCCTCGAACCGGCTCCTGTTCCCTGTGGGTGGCTTATACCTAGTGCTTGAAGCCCTGGGATGCATTACAACAGACCTGGGTTCCCGGGGGAATAGTTTCGCTCAGCCTGGCTGCTCTTGTGCATTCTGCAAAGGCAGAGAGCCCAGAGCCCGGCCTCTGCTTTCCCCAAACAGCCGTGGCACTTACTTGTAGTACTCCGCCGAGATGTCAAACCTGCCGAGGAAGATGTGCGCATTGCCCAGGTTGCTGTACGCTCTCCTCTCGGCCGCTTTGTCCCCAAACTCCTTGGCGATGGCGAGTCGCTGAAACAGACACAGGCAGGCGCGTGAGAACGCATCGACTGCAGCCCCAGCGCCGCGGGGAAGCATGTGCTACTGCTGGCAACTGATGCCCTCTCTCCGAGGCCCAGACCCAGCCAGCCACTGTCAGCCCGCGATGGTCCTGCTGGCTTACAGGTAAGCGTGTAGTTAAGCAGTCAGCTGGATGGGGGAGCGGGAGCCCAAATCAGCTGGAGAAGCGACGCGGCTGATCACTCCGCCGTAACGCCCAGGAGGGGTTCTGTCGTGCCGCTCAGGGACGTGGGTGCAGAGCGAATCCCCTCCCCAACTGGCTTCGTCTCACCGAATCCCAGCCCCGCTCCTCATCCTTCCCTCCCTGGCTCTGCACTGCTCCAGCCGGGCCCATGTCTCGACCCTTAATTGGTTCTGCCCCACCCTCCCCTCTTCTCCCTGCTGCACCCTGGGCTTTGCACTGAGCCTGGAGCAGTGTCCCACGCCCTCCCCCTCCTCCCAACCCCATTGTACCAGGTGCTGTTTCTGCAGTTCCTCCCCCGGTCCCGGCTTAGTCACTATCTATTGAGTTCCACGGCGAGTTGGCCTGACTTGCAAAGGGGCTGAGCTCCCTGCAGCTCCCTGGGAAGTAAAGGAGCCCGAAGCCGCTTGCAGCAGGGGCCGTGTCACCGCACCCATTGGCCGAGCATTACAGGCCTTTGTCACAACACGCCTTCCCGAGGAGATGCCTTATCAGCAGCATTGTCGGCAATTAGAACGAAGACTGGTAGGAGTTCAGAATGGAAGAGCCCTGCTAGGTTACCCACAATCTGCGCCCACGCTGTTTAGAGAAACTGCCCGTGTGGTTCCAAGCAAACCCCCCGGCAGGGCTGTAGGCCTGGCTGCCCATCCCAGGAAGGGGAGGCCATGCCCAGAGGCTGCCAGGCTGACCTGCTCCAGGCAGCTCTCCATCCGGCCGTCAGCCTGGAACCGACCCCGCTAGGGCCCACTCTAGGATCCAGCCTGCTTTCTGTAGCTTCCCCCAGCTGATATCTTTGGCCTTTATAGGAATCAGGTGCTCTCCAGGCAATCTGGCACCTTGCAAACTACCGGGCTCCACTCAGAACACAGCTGGCTGGCTCCAACCCTCTGGCCCCTATGGGGGAAGACTACGCTGTTACAAACCTACTGGGACTTATCCCATCCCAGATACCTGCTGCGCTGCTAAAAACAGCCTGTGTGACCTCCCCGCTTGATGCTGCTCCCGCCGCCGCTGACACTAACTCAGGCCAGTTGGCATGGCAGGGCCAGTCACCGGGCGGCCGGGTTACTCTTTGGTTGGGAAATCCTGGCCCCATCGCAGCTCTGACTGTGTTCCTTCCCGGGGGAACTGATCCATGCCGTGAGGCACCTGTCCCAGCAAAGATGGGGCCCAAGATGGGGCTCTCTCTGCTTGCACTGCCCAGGTAAGGCAAGGAAGCTGGGTGCCAATCACTTCCCAGGGGGCTGTTTCAAGCAAAGGAGGCGGCAAATCATTTGTTCTGCAGCACTGAGTCAAACGGTCTTGTCCTATAAGGCTTCACTCTGCAGCAGGTTACTTAGCACCGCGGATCCGGCTGAGTCTCTCCCCACTCCGCACAAGGGGCGTTCACGTCGGGGGTGGGTTTTAATCCAGTTAGTTTCTTGTTCAGGACAATAGCCGGCCCTGGTAACTCAAGGCCTCTATTTATGCCCAGCCCGAATCCTGGGCTGCCTCCCGTCGTGCCTCACCCCTGACGAGGGGAAGGACGGCTCCCAGGCGTGGGAGAGGAGCTCATCCCTGGGTTCTCTGCGCAGTGCATCGATCGGGGCAGTGGTCGGTATGTATATTAAACGTTTATACCTCAGGCGAATGGTTTCTGTGGATTGGTAAAAACACGGGCCTCTGGGAGTGGCCTCCAAACACCACTGATCTGTCTTCTGAGCACCAGGAGCCACCTTCAGCGCTCTGGTTCTCAGGGCTCTGGGCTAAGCAGGGCCGGCTCCAGGCACCAGCTTATCAAGCAGGTGCTTGGGGCGGCCACTTCGGAGAGGGGCGGCACGTCCAGCTGTTCAGCGGCAATTCAGTGGACGGTCCCTCTCTCCTGCTCGGAGCGAAGGACCTCCCGCCGAATTGCCGCCGCAGATCGCGATCGCGGTTTTTGTTTTTTTGTTTGGCTGCTTAGGGAGGCCAAAACCCTGGAGCTGGCCCTGGACCTAAGCATCTCCTACTCGGGGAGGGAGGCAGGGATAGCACATCACACACAGAGTTTACCTTGCAGGGCAATATTCCCGATGGTGACCGATGACTATTTTTTGGTGGTTCTTTACATAGCCTGTCAGTAACACGTGGCTAGATCGCCTCATCTGACAGCAGCTGCCACGTGAGATTTTGCCACCTTCGTGTTGAGTGCCACCTTACTCCCACTGGCTTTGGTGGGAGTCAGGAGCTACTCAGCGTGAGGAAGGGTGACAGGATCTGGGGCATAGTGTCTGTAATGGGAGATGAAGGATATGATGCAGCTAGGGGTGAACGGACCAATGTCTAGTTCCCTTCTGCAGGCCAGGCACAAAGACACGTCTGAGGAAGCGACTGGATCGCCCACGCCCTATGAGAACGATTGACACCCTCCTTACCTCTTTGTGGAAAGCCGTGGCTTCGCTGAAGTTCCCCAGCAAGTACTGGGTATTGCCAAGGTTCCCATAGGCTCGGCCCTGAGCGGCTCTGTCCCCAAGCTCCTTCACCAGAGACAGATTCCTCCTGCAAGAAATCAGAGCAGCACGTGCGGTCACTCTCAGCCAACAGGCATCCGGCTCCCATCTACCTTAACATGAGATACAGAGAGCCCAGGGTCAAAGTAAGGAGCTCTGAGGGGACACAGCTCTCCCGGGCCTGGGTAAACATCTCCCCTCACAGAGCAACAGTCTCAAGTTGCAGTGGGGGAGGTCTAGGTTGGATATTAGGGAACCCTATTTCACTAGGAGGGTGGTGAAGCACTGGAATGAGTTCCCTAGGGAGCTGGTGGAATCTCTATCCTTAGCGGTTTTTAAGGCCCAGCTTGACAAAGCCCTGGCTGGGATGATTTAGTTGGGGTTGGTCCTGCTTTGAGCAGGGGGGTTGGACTAGATACCTCCTGAGGTCTCTTCCAGCCCTGATATTCTATGATTCTATGATCTGCCCCTCCTCCTCACCTGATGTGGCGAGATCTCCTCCTCCTATTTCAATCACCTTTAATCGCTGGGGAGAATGGCGCTTTTACGCCTTCAGACACAAGTGAGAGATTCCACCTTGGGACACTTAGCATTTCACACAGGCCAGACCCTTAGCTGGCCCAAACCAGCGCCACTCCCTCAACTTCAGTTGAGCTGTGCTGATTTGCAGTAGCTGCCTGGGTGTTGAAACACCTTCAGGCCTGGTAAGAAATCGCAGGACTTTACAAAGGGAGAACAGTGTCATTATCCCCATTTTACAGATGGGGAAACCGAGGCACAGGAAGGGGCCGTTACTTGCCCAAGGTCACGCAGCAGGCCAGCGGCAGAGCTGGGAACTGAATGCATTACCACTGGTGCTGCTTCAGTGTCCCTTATTCTAACCATCTCTCCTTACACACAACTGCCCTGCTCAGCCAGAAGAGCAGATACCTTCATGCCCAGAGTTATCTCAAAGAAAAGCCAAGGACAGCGTGTTGTTTTCAGCTTTGAAGTACTTTATCTATTTCGGGGGATGGTGCTTGGGAGTCCTGCTCTGCCTCAGTTTCCCTGTCTGTCAAATGGGGATAATGATTCATATCTCGTTTGTACAGTGCTTTGAAATCGATGGGGGAAAAGAGCCAGAATAAGAGTCAGATGTTATAATTATTATTAAACTTTGATGACGTCAGGAAGAAGCAAGAGAAACAGGAAAAAAAAAAAAAAAAAACAGGCAGGGCCAGGAGCTCTGAGCCATTTCTCTGCCTGCCTTCCCAGCGCCGGCAGCTGGGATGCATCTGAGATGAGCATGACCGGATGCAACACTGCAACAACGAGCGCAGTCAAACCCTCTGCAGTATCCGCTCAGCACGTTCAGAGCAGCCTGGCTGCTTCAGGCTGGCATGAGTTCACCCAGCAGATGCTCGACATGCACCTACTGCTCCTGGGCAAAAGGACGGGGAGCTAGATGCAGGCGCTATCACGTCTGCAGAGACGAGAAGGCTGATGTAAGAGAGATGCTCGTCTCTCCCTTTCAGACAAAAAGGGTTATGTTTAAAAACCCATTTCCTTTACTGAAGTAAAGATCAAAGGGCAGAAACCTTGCAGTTAGTTCTAAATAAGCCTAGCGACAGCATTCCGGCACATGCCATCGCAAACATATCTGCAACCAGGTGGAAAAGGCACAGTTGTTACTGGGGGACACGCTGCAATGCCTCAGGACATCACGGTGACAGAACAGGAAACTCTTCTGCAGAAACACAGGCCCTGACCACTTGAACTAAAGGTGACTCCCCATTAGCTATTGCAGTATAGGGCCAATGACACACAGTTGAAGAGTTCTAATTCTATCCAGTAGAGGGCAGTGGTGTGCACACAAGCGAGTTCGTGAGTAGATTCCGCCCCGCAAATGATCATACTTTGTAGAACATTGTGGCATCGAAGCAGATGCTCAGGGACTGAATTTAACTGTGTGTGTTACAGTTTGACCTACTCTGAGCTATACTCAAGACAGGTAAACTCAGAAGCTTAGTTTACAACTCTCTGAAAGGAGTTTTGTTTTATTTATTTTTAATTAAAAAAGCCTGCAGTCTTTCCTCATCCCTCCTTCTACAGAATCCCATTCCCACCCCCAGAAACCCCCAGGCAAAAATTAGTCAGAATGATATGAACTGTCAGAAAGCACCATCCCCACGGATTATTCTGGCTTGATTAAGAGAAGGATCGGAGCACAAACGACATCCGACTCTGGCACATGAGATCAACTCTGGCCCAGCTTTTCCTCTGCTGAGCGCAGTGTTTCTGCATCGCTGCTCATTCTCACGCAGCTGCCAGATGGGACAAAGCAGTTTATTCGGCTGCTTCTCTAAGCAGGTGCGCATAACAGTATGTGCAGCATTTGGGTCCCTTTAAGCCTCAGCTGCTGAACCAGACCCAGCTGATCCCACCCACAGAACAAACATTCCTGTTCCCCTTTATCCTTCCAGGGAAAGAGAAAACTATAAGCCCTCTGCAAAAATGTGCAAGGTGTTTCCTTTTCCAATTGTAGGCACGGAAATGGTACCGCACTATAATATCCATAGTAAAAGGAACAGACACAAATTCTAGGTGCCATAATGAAATTGTTGACTAACACTTCGTTCACTAAGGGTCATCACAAACTCTCTATTCCCCAGCAGTCTACCCCTCCTTTCACTTTGCTTATCCCACAGGCTTGACACGATTCCCTTGCTGTACTATGTTATTTCAGCCATCTTGTATTTGAGTCACTCAGACTGGAGCAGGGGACTGCAGTTTGATGTACCATCAGTCAGCTCTCTAGCTTTATCTCCTTACACTATGTGGCAGGGGAATGAAGTTACAAGGGTTACAGGAACTGCACATTCTTAAAGGGGAACTGAGCCTGCTTCACAATAGAAAATAAGAGCGATTTAGGATTTCAGATCCTTGGCAAAGGATAATGTAGCAGGATAGGATTATCAATACTCTGCAGCTATACAGAGCCTTTCATCAAAGGATCTCAAAATACTCTGAGATGTTTCAAACACAAGGTGGGTGAGATCATCTCTTTTATTGGACCAACTTCTGTTGGAGAGAGAGAACAGCTTTTCAAACTCGAAGGCTCATTTCTGTCCGACGGAAGTCGGTCCAATAAAAGATATTACCACCCCGACCTTGTCTCTCTAATAGCCTGGGGCCGACACAGCTTCAACACTGCATTGACATGTTCAATGACGTTTCACACAATGTGGAAACTGAGACACAGAGATAGCCTGATTTTTAGAGGTGCCGAGCCCCCTATAGGTGCTCAATATCGTGGAATATCAGGCCAAGAGACTTGCTCAACTTCTCACACAGAACCCGAGAGAAACCTAGAAGTCCTGGCTCCCAGGCCCCCTACATTAACCAGAAGTGCCTGTCTCCTGCCTCGCCATTTACAAACTATCAATAAATACATTTCAAAGCAGTCAAAAATCCAATTCCTCCTTTGATGGCCTGCCAAGAGTAGAGTCTCTCTTCTGCCCGATCCCATAACATTGCCAGCACCTCAGGCAGGCTGAGGGATGCAGCCCTTTGAACTGGCAGAGGTATTCAGTGCCATTGCCAGCCATGGGAGAATGAACTCCAAGCTCAGGTCTTGGCATCTAAGTTCCCCTTTAGTGCAGGGGAAGAAGGGTCTTCTCCAGGAGGCACTGGGTGAGGGTCTCTGACCTGTGTTACGCAGGAGATCAGCCTAGATGAGCCTAACTTCCAGCCTTAAAATCTCATCAACTTTTACTTTCCTCCCTCCTTCCCACTCCCCCCACTTTCTGCCTTTATTCTCCTCTCAACAGCCCATATGGGTGTGCCCCACCCTGCCAAACAGGTGAGCACACAGGCCCCTCTACAGGCAGGCAAGCAGTCCTTGGGTCAGCCAAAAGGGGTGGGTAGATGTGGGGATCACTGCGGAGGAATGCACAGCGCTCCCCTGCCCAAAAGCTCAGCCGAATCCACCCCCAACCCCGAGGTCCTTGCTGGTTTAGTCAGGCGGGACCCGGTCGCCTTCTAAGTGGAGTGCTTTAAAGAGGGCTGTATGAAAAATGACTTGTCACAAGCCCAGTGCTTTTATCTTTCACCTGTCGGCCATCACCACGCTTCTGCAGCTCCCCAGAGCTGTCATCAGGACAGTAACAAGACACATGCACACAGCGCTGGAATGATGCATTCATCAGACGGAGCACTAATAGAGTGCCAGACGCTTTGCAAGTTTGCCACGTGCATGATTGCAGCCGGGTAAATTACTGCTGACCACAACGGGGCTGTCTGTGCAGCCCCGTCCCCTGCAGATCTGGGAAGGGTTGGTACTTACTCATAGTATTCCGAAGCTCTCTGCAGCGTCTCCTTGACTTCTGGAGGCAGGGACCCTGGGTCTTGGGCCATGCTCCAAGACAACTGCTTTCCCTTTGCATGGTAAACATTGCCAATGTTATACAGCGCTCTAGCTTCACCTACCTAGAAAGGAGGGAGGAAACCACAAAAGAGCAGGTGTTACACTCCACATTGCAATGCCAAACTTCCCGTCTCTGGGCAAAGAGCAGCTAACCAAAAGCAAGGGCAGCCTTGTAGACCATTACAGCTTCATTTTAGACGCTGAGTCTGGGGGACTGGATGAATCCAAGGATTGTTAAAAGGACTAGAACCTGCCATCTTTAGGTCGCCAGTTCAAAGACAGCCCAGGTCAATGATCCCTAGCTCTTACCTAGTGCTTTTCATCAGTAGACTTCAAAGTGCTTTACAAAGGAGATCACTCTCATTCTCCCCCTTTTACAGATTTTCCCACTGAGGCACAGATCGGGGAAGTGTTTTGTCCAAGGCCACCCAGCATGCCAGTGGAAGAGTGGGGAATAGAACCCAGGTCTCCTGAGTCCCAATCTAATGCTCTATCCACTAGGATTCACTGCTCTGAAGAGAAACCAGTAGTGACCTCAAGTCCTCATCCGATGGGTGCTTGGTGGCCTACGTGCAAAGGATGGTTTCAGTCCAGCCCCTCGTGGATGGGGACCATGGAGACTCCTATCTATACATATAACAAGCCCAGCACAGGCAGGAATGGTGCCAGCTATCCCACAATGCTCCTTGCCAATCTCCTGTGGTGGGGTTTGTGTGTGCGAGAGAGGGAGGCGTGGATGCTGGTCCACCAGGAACTGGGCTGAGAGACACCCGGTTCATTTCACATTGGCCACCAAACAGCATGCATCAGAGAGACAGATCGGGAAGAATCCCTTTCCCTGACTCTACAACTGATTTCCAAGAACCATCCTGGAGTTCGTTGCTTGGCCCCATTCTGTGAACTCAAGGACTGTGAATCTCTATTTATTTGGGTTCAATTTTTTCTTTCTGGGGGAATCCATTGCTTCCTGGGTATTTTGGGGTCTTCATTCCAGGAATGGCCTGCCCACATTTTCATCCATTCGCACATTCCCTACTTCCTCTGCCACTAGCTACCCTGGTATCAGATCTGTAGCAGAAAGGGAGGGCGATACGATCAGTCTCCTTCCAGAGCCAGTTTCAATGCTGTCCCAATTGTTGGCTGGCAGGAGGAGTCTTTTAAAAGCCAGGGAATATTTCCTGTTGGGCATTATGGATCAAGTACCTTGTCTCCCTGCTCCTGAGAAATCTCCAAGTGTCTCTGGCAACAAACGATGGCTTCATCAAACTGCCCAAGTATTTTCAATGTATTCCCAAGGTTGCCACTGGCCTTGGCTTCTCCGATACGGTCCCCAATGGTTCTACAAGATGACCGAAGGAAGGGGAAGGGCTGTTATAAATGCTGGGACTCAGCAGACAGAATTCAATCATACTGATGCTTAAGGCTGTAGCAGGAGTAGGCACTGAACCCATCCGCTCCTACCCTGTATGCAACGTGTGCAAACGGAGGGAGAAAGCTCATTTAGTCTTGGAGACCGATTTTTGCTTTCCCTCTGGCAGTTGTTGAAATCCACTAGCCCCACCCAGCCCAGGTACCGGTTTTACACCAGTGTCTGGAGGCAGGCAGGTTCTGAAGCCGCCCTGCAGAGAGTGCAAGTCACGCAGGGACAAATGCCACACCATGCTGCTCACCTGGGCCACCACATCGGTGCTACGTCCTCTGCAGAGTGTGGAAGGTTCTCGGATATTACAGTAAATCTAACCAACTGCAGACGGAGAATTGTCCCGTTTTTAAAGGTGTTTATTAAACGGGTCTTGAGGCCACATTTTCAGCAGGCCTCCTTAATTACCCCTCAAAAGGCGTGGTTTCAGCTGACACAAACCCGGGCCAGTCAGCGTTCCCTCTTTGCACACACAAAGCAGACGTGTTTGCAAATGTTGTTGGGGGCCTTTGGAAAACCTGGCCCAAATTACCCAACTACGATGCTCCATGAGAAGGGGAGCAGCCTTGGTGTAATGTGGTGGTGCTGAAAGGATGCTTATTTTTTGTTCCTAAAAGCTGGTCCCATGAAACCCACCTTTCGCCACTATTCAAAGGACCAGTACTGGTGTCTTTAACCGAAGGTCACATACAATGGCACTAGAAATGGCCTGCACACCTCAAGGCAGGGAGTCCGACTGGAGGTGGCCCTTAGAGCGACTGTTAGAGGAGACAACAGATGGCCGTGCACTGCTTTTTGCTCTGGCCTGGGCGGGATGCAGAGGAAGCATGCCTTGCTGCGATGGGCTCCGCTGTAGTGACACACACACACACCCCCGCCAGGGAAGAAGGTATTTTGAGGAGGGATGGATTAAGATTTTAAATGGGCCCCAGACCTTCCTCCCGATATCCTCCGCCACTTTCAGACTCCTCGCTCTCCTTCCCAATCCCATACCCCGCGCAGACTCTTCCTCCCTGGCTCCTTGATTCTCTCCAATCAACCACCCCCTGGTGCCCCAGATCTGTTCTCAGTTGCAGTGACCGGTTCCCTCAGGCTGCTGACCTGACTGATCGCGTTCACAGGCACGCTTACCTGGCTAGAGTGAGGTCATGCTTATGGTATTCCAGGGCCTTGGAATATTCCTTTAGATAGAAGTAGGCATTGCCCAGCTGGCTGTAGATAGCGCTAAGAGTCTTCAGATCCTCTGTCCCCACCTGTACCGCTGCTTCGAAGAACGCTGCTCCAGCCTTGAAGTCCCCAGCTTTGCACAGTCGCTCTCCTTCGAGGGCTAGTTCGAGGCAGGAGGCCTCCATTCTGTTAAAATCAAGATCATTTCCAGATGAGCCGAGCTCTGGAGTTCCCACCTTTTTACACATTTTGCTGAGAGCACAAGGAACAAACCCGTGATGCAAACCACAGACTGCCCCTGCGCAGACAGAAGGCCCGACACTCTGAAGGCAAGGGAGAGCCAGAATAGATTTTAAAGATTAAAGGCAAATTTTTCAAAAGTTTGATTGAAAGTCAAGGGGATTTAGGCTCCTAAGTGCCTAATTGATTTTTATTGAATATTGAATGTGGGACTTGTGCTCGTAGGTGACGACTTAGGAACTTTTGAAAATTTTGCCCTAAGTGTGAAGACGCGGGGAAAGGGAATTGTACAAAACGCTCCATACAGAATAACTGCCTTCAAAGGGCAGTTGGAGTGATCCACCCGTCCTCCTTTCCTGACAGTCAGAAGTTTAGGGTTGCCTCGGTCATGGGGTTGTATCTTGGACCATCTTGGCTAATAGCCATTGATGGACCTATCCTTGATCTCATTCTTCACCGAACCCAGTTATACTTTTGGCCATCAACATCCCCTGGCAATGAGTTCCACAGTTTAACTTGCCATTTTGTGGAAAAGGTACTTCCGCTTGTTTGTATTAAACCTGATGCCTATTTAAAAAACAAACAAACAAAACAGTGAACACACTTCCGACTCCTATTGAAATAAGAAAAAAACAACAACACTCCGCACATCGCGGGCACCTTCCAGCCAAGGCTCTCAAATGCTTCACCCTCATTACATTTAGCCTCCACACCCCTGTGACGCGCACTCTTCATGCTAGAGACGGAGAAACCGAGGCACAAAGGCTGAGTGACTGGCTCAAGGTGGCACAGAGAGTCTGTGGCAGAGCCAGGCTCAGAACCTACGTCTCCTGACGCCTAGTCTTGGGCTTTAGCCACAAGTCCATCCTTTCTAACAGCTCTCTGAACCGGCTTCAGTTAGCACATGTAAACAGCCCAGGGCTAAAGGGTTATTGGACTATACTAATTAGGAGTGCCCATCACTGTCACAAAGGGGACCCAGGGGCTATTTCCTGACCTGCTCTCACCATCTGCCAGTATGACCAGCTCCTCATTCCACTGCACAGCAAAGTTGTGTTGCTTCTCTTCCTCCCCAAGCAGCCCCTGATCTACTTCCTGGCTATAACAAAATTATTAATCATGTTTTTATGGCAGTGCCTAAGGGCCAGCCAAGACTGGAGCCCCTGGGGCCAGGCACTGGACAAACAGAGTGGTTGACGGTCCTCATGAAAGCCTGCAATTAAATAGACAGGGTAGACCCAGGGTGGGGGAAGGGGTAGAACACACCAGCCAAGCCGATAACATGATGGCAACAAACATCATGTTAGTGCCACAATTTTTTTGTTTTTTGAGGTGGACTTAGTTAGGAGGGGATCAGCAAAAAGGGAAGGGAAGTGGGGTGAGAAGGGCAGGTTTGGAGTGTTGCTGAACTGAAGACACTGTGAAACGAGAGGCAGGGGAAAGGACAGGGTTGGAGCAAATATCAGGCGGAACTGTGGGTGCTCGTCTGCTTTGAAAATCAAGCCCCATGTGTCTGAGATGAGCGTAATCCAAAATTACAGGCCACCTTTGAAAATGCTGGCTTAAGTGATTTGGCTAGCATTACACACCGAGTCAATGTGGGATTGTTAGGATGAGAATCCAGGCCTGATCTCCTGGTTCCCAGGCCCCACACACACTCAGAGTCACCGCACGAGAGCAATGGATGGGTATGGTTTTCTTTAAGAGAGTGCATACCTCATCCACCCTAAATGACTGCCTATGCCGCTTTCCCGAGGGGTAACGCAGAGGCTAGCCCGGTTGCTGCACGTTTTTAATGAATACCACAGAAATCTGGCACGCACTACAAACTTTGGACTGTATAGAATTTCTTGGTTTATAAGCCACAGTTCCCTGGGCCTGTTTTTCATTAACTTCCCGGCCGTCAGTTTTTCCACAGGCATTCTTTACACATTAGCACTAGGGCCCACCTCTCATCTCTTGTGCTTCTTGACACCTCTTATTACTTACACACATGGTGGTGTGACTAATGGTCACATCAAAGCAGAGGGAACCGGGCAAACGAGCGGTGCAAGAGGTATTTCCTCCTTGCAGCTCTGTCTACCTTACAGCTGAAGCCAGGCATGTTATACCCGTGTTTACACTTTGTAAAAAGATGAGTATATTTTGAAAAAAGAAAGAAAAGATTTAATTAAAAAATATTCACTGACATTCAAAATATTTTTAACGACAATTCTTTAATTTTTTTGGGTCAAAAACCAAAATATTTAGGCCAAAATGGTTTATGGATTTCTTTATTTATTGTGAACATTTCATTTTGGTCAAAAAGGCTTTTTCCATTGACTACAAAGTTTAGATGGCACATATTTAGGGTCAATACCTGTCGTGATGTGGGCTCCCATTAAGGTTTGCTTGATCAGTGGCCCCCCCAACACTCTGGTTCCGTCCAAAACACAAACAAACCCAGTGTTACACCCCGGTGCGGGATAATCTTGTAGCATGGTTTGGCCAACACAGATCCCAGCTGTCAGAGAAACCATGAGCTGTTTAAACACAATTGTCACTAACATCTCTGCAGCCTCTAATATTGACAGTGCCTAGTTGGTTTGTAGCTCACAACCTTCTTTGCACAACTCATAATCAACCTGTGGAACTCACAGCTGTAAGGTACTATTCAGGGAAGTATCTTAGCAAGACTCATAAGGAATTGAGATTTCCATGAATAAGAATAGCATAAGCAACAACCCTCACTAGAGGAACATTAACAAGGGTGTTCAAGCCTCAAGCGAGCCGTATTGCACAATAGCCCAGGTGTATTTTGGGGGTTTTCTCTATTTCCTCTGCAGCAGCTGGATGGGTCAATATCAAGAATAGGATACAGGCCATTAGTTCGAGTAGGGCAGTTGCTACAGTGAGCTACTGTTTGTTGAGATTAGTCATTTAAAAGATTATTTACAGTGCTGCCGCAACAATGCAGAGATAAAGCAACAAGCCTCCTACAGGGGATTAACCAAGGACACACGTTTCAAAGACAGAGCCTCGGCTAGGTTCCAGGATGGTAGTTTTGACAGGTTCACTGTTCAAACACCGAACCTCTCAAACCCACGGGATTTCCAAGCAAGACAGGAAGATAAACCGTCCAGACAATCATCACAGCACCATGGAGTCATTAAGAGCTACCAAAGGAATAGCAAGCCATTGAGTGCAGAGTGCAAGACTTTTGCACGTGTACTTTTCTACGATATTTACGGCAGAAAATAACCCCCCTGCTCTGAGTTCATGCTGAGGAAGCAAAATGGCACAATTACAGGTTTGCCTTGCCAAGTCTGCTCATGCAGCACTGAATTGTCTAACACACGGCAGGGATTCACAGAGACAGAAATTTGATTTTCCTCCTTTAGAATACCAAGAGCAATTGCTAGGCCTGGCTGAGGTATGTGACCCCCACCACAAACTAGTCCTGGGATAGATTGCACCAGTGGTCCAAATGCCAACCTTCTCCTTTAGATTTCCAGACTGCCTGGATTCTTATAGCAACCCTCATCGACTCCATCGAGCTTTTACAAAACACTTGCAAACATGGGCTAATTAATGCTCACAAGACAGGTAGATACTGGTAGGTAACCGCTATTATCCCCATTCTACAGAGGGGGGAAAGTGAGGCACAGCATTTAAGTGGCATGCTATAAGGCTCTTTGACTGCTTAGTGGTGATTCTTTCTTTGAACCAAACCCTTAGTTCATCCAACCTGAATTAAAAATGGAAATTTGTGATGCTGTCGATTTTGCACAAGGAAACAGAACAAAGAATGAAACCAGCGGGAGGCAATAGAAGCAGCATTGTACCGTGGCATTAGTGGGGTAGGGCAGGATTGGAAGTCAGGACTCCTGGACTCTGCCACTGATTCACCATGTGACTTCTGGTAACGACACATGCCTCAGTTTACCTTATCTGTAATGGGGATATTACCTTCCTAGCTCAGAAAGACCCTGGGTGGGGGAAGTAATTAATGTTTATAAAGCAGATCATTAGCACCAGAGGGTCATTATTTGCATGACGTTAGCATGTAGTGGCCCCAGTCATGGAGCAGGACCCGGTGTAGCTAGGTGCTGTACAAACAAAGCACTAACCCACAGTCCCTGGCCCAGTGACCTCACTGGCTAAGTCTAAGATGAGATAAAAGGTAGATGGGGTAAGACAGTCGGGGAGAGCACAAAGAAACAATGAGGGAACACTGGTCAGCATGATCAGCAGTGACCTCAGCACACCAGCTGCCTGACCACAGAATTTTTGTAGGCCCCAGGGCAGAGGAGAGTTTTAGGGAGGGATCTGAAGGAGCTCAAGGAGGTGGCTTGGCGGCTGTTTGCAGGGAGCTCCTCCACGTACGGGTGGCAGAAGAGAAAGCACAAAGGTGTTTGCTTGTTAATTTAAGAAATGGGCTCTGAAGGCCGGCACCACTGGCAGAGTGGAGTCAGGAGCCGACGTTGCAAAAGCACATGAGAGATGACAGGGAGGGTGGAGACAGAGGAACAGTGCAGTGTATCTATGAAGACTAGCTAGTGCATAAAAAGGTGAACCCGAGCCACTCTCTCTCCAGGTGCAGACGGGGCTCTTTTCCCCTCCTTTCCCCTTGTCTTTTTCAATGCTTCGGACAAAACTCATTTCCCCCTACGGTTAATCATGCTGTGGCAATCTCTCATCCAAATGTCATCAGCCCCAAATCCAGGAAAGACCTGGGCGTTTGCCGTTCATCGACAAGAGTCCTGCACAGCCACCAGAAAGAGGTCACCAATTTGGGCCAGAAAAGTAAAACTGGCCTCTCTTTGTTCGAGGAACTGAAACAAGCAAAACCAGCCCTTCTACAGCTTTAGCGACAATGATTCTAGCCAGCAATTGAGAAAACTGGAGAGACACCACTGAATTCTCCCAAAAATAATAAAACTGATCTCTGCAAGCTCTAATGAGCAGGTCAGTCTCTCTCATGCACCCACCCCCCAAGAATGTCCTTGGCTCGCATATTCGATCACAGGGTTGCCGTTCTCTATTCAATTCTTTTCCAAACACTATACAAGGCGTTTATTACAACTTGCGCCTTCTTTAATGTGACGACTCCCCTCTGATCTGCTTTGGCTGATTTCTATGTGGTTAGAATGGTATTTCACTGAGGCTCTACTTTTAAAAAAAAATAATATAGCTGATTGCCAAAAGTGTGATTGGCTTGTCTGAGCAGCTTCCTGGGCAAATGAAGGACACGACATTCCTAAAACAATTTGGGCCGATTTCTCAGCTCTTTGGGCTGCTAATTTACCCCTAAAGCGATAGAGTTATAGCAGAACAAAAGCTTGTGAGTAGACAAGGCACAAGACAGACAGAACAGGAAAAGAGGGTTTCAGTGACCCAGGCATCGACATTTTAGACATGTTACTGATAATGCAGCTTATGAAACATTCCCCCCCCCCCCCCCCATCCTGCACCTTTAAAATTTCTAGCTTGTCTGCAAAGGCAGCTGCCGTTTTGCAAGGCAGACTGGCTGCAAGGTGTCACAGAAGACTCACACACACTGTGCTCTCCCTCAGACTTTTCTTTGTTCTTTCTTGTTTTGTTGTTTGCCTGTAATCGAACATCCAAGTTGCTGAGGCCAAGAGTACACGACCGCTCTTTGGCCGGGAAAACACAGAACTCATTTGTCCGGACTCAGACAAGCCAGGGGTAGAGAGGAGACGGAAAGTTTGACTGCAGCACCACTGCATAGGGTTCCCTGGTTTGGGACTGTAGAACAGTGGTTCCCAAACTTGTTCCGCTGCTTGTGCAGGGAAAGCCCCTGGCGGTCCGGGCTGGTTTGTTTACCTGCCACGTCCGCAGGTTCGGCCGATCGCGGCTCCCAGTGGCCGCGGTTTGCTGCTCCGGGCCAATGGGAGCTGCTGGAAGTGGCGGCCAGTATTCCCTCGTCCTGCGCAGATAAACAAACCGGCCCGGACTGCTAGGGGCTTTCCCTGCACAAGCGGCAGAACAAGTTTGGGAACCACTGCTGTAGAAGGATGGATTGTAACACTGGTGGACAGGTGTCCCCATTGCCACAGCAAAGAGGCCACAGAAAGAACGGGCCAATCGCCTGCAAGTGTGACCTCTGAAGATAGGGTGACCCAACAGCAAGTGTGAAGAATTGTGAAGGGGGAGGGGGAGGTGAAATAGGTGCCTATATAAGAAAAAGACCCCAAAATCGGGACTGTCCCTATAAAATCGGGACAGCTGGTCACCCTAGCTGAAGATCAAGACTGAGGCATGGTAGCACGAAGAAACTTGCTTCGCTGGTGCCTTTGCAGTTGCTCCCTTGTAGAGGAAGAGAGCTCCCCACCGGCACTCAGAGCCCTCCCAACCTGCTTTAAACCGGGGGGGGGGGGGGCCCTGCACACCTGACCTGCAGAGGCCCAGGGTAACCCTTGCTGCAGGTTGGATGTTCAATGGCTTGTTCCAGACTATTCACTCCATACACCCAGCCACCCGCCGGGCTGCTGCCTGTCGGAGATGGGCGACATCAGTGCCGAGCAAGCAGAACTGTGCTTCTCTCTTGTCAGCAAGCCAAGCCGGCCCTCCCCATTGTGAGCTAATCCTATTGGCCTGGTAATCTCGCTGGGCAATCTTGTCAATACAGCCCGTCCTCCCAACAGGAGGATTTGCTTCAGCTGGCTTTGCACCCTGATCAGAGCGACCCAGAGCGCTTAACCAGCCAATACCCCAGGCTGAGAACGGCTACCGCAGGCCGAGCTGCAAAACATACGTTCTCAGGCGACAGAGTTTGAGAAGCGGGGCTTCTCGGTTGCCTCACCAGCGTCATTGACTTGGGGGCTACTTTGTCACCCGCTTGTGACTGTGGGAAACACAGCGAGTTGCATTAACCCTCGTTTCTGCCCTGCAAGTAGAAATGCAACACCCCTGCTCTACAGATGGGGATCCCGGGAAGCAGACAGGCCGTGAGTCAGCGTCTGAGCCGAGAATCAAACCCAAAAGCGGTGCTACTCCAACTGCTAGGGAAAGACAGTCTTGTGGTTAATCTGGGTTTGATATGGGAGTCCCTCCGTGAGCCTGGCCAAGTCCCTTAGCGCCGCATCGGAAAAACACAGATAATTCGGTGTAGGGGTGCCGTGAAAATTCATCAAGTGTGTGAGGAGCCCAGACGCTACAGTGTGCTACAAAGCGACAGCATGGCCTAGTGGAGAGAGCACAGGACTGGGACTCAGGAGACCTGCATTCTGTTCCTGGCTCTGCCATGGGCTTGTTGGGCGTCCTTGGGGAAATCACGTCACACCTCCATGCCTCAGTTTACCTAGTGGAAAATTATACTGACCGCCTTTATGAAGCGCTTTGAGATCTACTGATGAGCAGTGCTGTAGAAGAGCTAGAGATTATTATTATACAGTGAAGCAGGCCATAGAAATACCAACACAGAGCAAGAGGACACAACTCTGTCTTTATTGTGGGACAATTTAATGCTACACTTATTTGTTCTGCGCATACTCAAAAGGGGAAGCGGCTGCAACATTTCTGTGTTGTTCTCAACAAAACCAAAACCAATACAACCCAAGGCATAAACGGGGCATACTTTTAGCATCATTTGCTAAATTCTTTAAGCTCTAAGGCTTGGTCTACACTAAACCCCCAAATCGAACTAAGGTACGCAACTTCAGCTACGTGAATAACGTAGCTGAAGTCGACATACCTTAGTTCGAACTTACCCCCGTCCAGACCCGGCAGGCAGGCTCCCCCGTCGACTCCGCGTACTCCTCGCGGCGAGCAGGATTACCGGAGTCGACGGGGAGCACTTCTGAGTTCGATTTATCGCGTCCAGACTAGACGCGATAAATCGAACCCAGAAGTTCGATTGCCTGCCGCCGAACCAGCGCGGTAAGTATAGACAAGCCCTAAGCAACATTTTAGCAGTTGCTACTATTTCACCAAATGGGAATTGGGTGTCTAATTCTCCATCGTACCTTGGAAAATATCCCCCAAGTTCATAAACAACAGTCTGACTGGCAGGTAACCAGGGAAAATGACAGTACGGTAGCTGGGAGAAAGAAAAACAGCAGTTACTTCTCGGGCTGGATCAAATTTCTAAAATAATACAATCAGATAGATAAACAAACAGCTAGAACTCTCTCTCTTCAGCTGACATACTCTCATGACCTCCCTTCTCTCACAGCTTGGTGGCCCCGCAGCCCCTTAATAACAAAGGGAGAAAACACCCCAGAACAGCTCGTTGAACGCTTACCTAAACTCCAGCACAAACATTTGATTGAAACTACTGTAAAATGCCCAGATTGATGTGGTTATTTTACTTGGGTAGGAAGTCCCTCTGAGTTTCAGGGCAACACCAATCCTGCTTTAAGCTGTTTTCAATGGAAATAAAAAGGAATTACACCACCTGTCTTCAACCCCAGTCTAGAGATCACGCCTGTAAAGCTGTGCACAGAGACCAGCCTTTCAAGAATAAGCTTCCTTTGTTGTATTTTGCACTGTAAGGGCCCAGTTTTGCATTTTCAGCATCCCAAACTCCCACTGGTTCCAAAGGCAGTTTGTGGTTTGCAAAAAATGTAGGATCATTAGAACTCGTCTCTACCATTATTATTATTCATAATAATTTGGAATGGTTTCTTCTATGTCTTAGGTAGGCACTTTCCCAACACCTGCTCCAGAAAGCTTACAATCGAAAGACGGAGGCCAGGGAAAGGGGAATAACAATAGGCTACTTATCTGCAAATCAACTGGATTCACTATAAGCAGCACTGCAGGGACGAATCTTTGAGAGACGTAAATGTGGAGGATTACATACGTTACCCTGTTACATACATTAGGGAAGTTTCACTAGCCAATGGCGCAAGTCACACTGTGCTGTAGGACTCAGCGCTGGGTTTCTAAGACATCGCAAACAAGCCAAATCCTGAGATTCTCACACAAATAAAACTTCAGATGGCTTCAGGACTGACCTTCCCCGAAGATCCCGTTTGCCCGAGTATAGAGCGCATGAAAGCTGAGTGCCCCAGTTCCTCTGATCCTATGGAGCATGAATAATCAGGGAGCAGGTCACATTCCAAACAGCAGGCTCATCAAAAAGAGATGAAACTTTTAAAATTATGTAAACAACTTATTTCAAACAAACCCCCAAACAATCCAAGCTTGGAAAAAAACCTAACAGTACCAAAACACCCATCTACTTCTTCCAAGGGCAACATCCCTCGCTCTCATTTTATATTGGCCAGAGGTGAAATCTGTTCAGCCGCTGAGCCTAATTTGTGAACTTCATACACACAAACACAATCGCATACGCTTTCTGGGTGCTTTGCTAATGTTACCATAGTAACTACTCAGGCACAAGGGTGTCACAGCTCCCAAATGCATGCAGCCTTTAATTAAAATCTGTTTGTCCTTGAACTGGCTGCTTTGCTGAATGTCTGACTTGCCTAATTACCATCAACGCTCAGTTTGGGACTGACTAAAAAGAGAGGGCGAAAAAAAGGCTTTTTCCCTGCTGCGCACATGGCAAATGAAACCCCTTTGCTGCTGTGTGAAGGGACAAGATTTGCAGGGCTGATTATTATGGGGAATACAATGTGGCCCCCACAATCACTGGTCCTTCGACACCCCTAAGTCTCTGTATTCTGTGGGAGCATTCGCGTGCTGCTGCTCCAACTTCAAAGCCAAAAAAAAAGAAATGTTGCACACTGTGTTCTCCAGCTCCTGGAGTCCCAGGGCGTCATGGAAATCAGATCAGGACATGCCCGGGAGTTTGGATCAGAGGAAAGGGGCCCCCAGAGAAGGAGCTATTTGCTTGGGCTGAATGGGTTGGGATTTCAGCAGAGTGGGAACAGTGCAGACTCACAAGAAGGATGCGGGTAGGAAAGATGGCAGGATCACTGCCAAGCCTGGTGGGTTCGAAGGGTAACAAAGAACCGGGAACTAAGATTCCTTGGTTTTAGTCCTGGCTCTGCCACAGATTCACCAGGTCACCTCACATAAAGCCTGTGGACCGTGTGTCTCTCAGGTTACGCATCTGTAAACGTGGCCAAATGCTGCTTATATATCTGCCTGGATGCCGTGTGGCTTAATGAACACTTGTAAAGTGCTGTGACGTCTGGAGCGATAGACATTCAAGTGATCCCCACGGCGGCTCTCAGCTTGGAGCACGGATTTTTTTAAACATACACAGCATAGAAAAAGCCACGACGGATGGTGCGTTTGGGGTGGGGAAGATCGTGGCATGCTTATGACACTGCCCAAAGACATGGGTTCAAATCTCTGCTCCACCACAAACTTCCTGTGTGACCTTGGGCAAGCCAGGCTTGATCTACACTTAAAACTGATACCCACATCGTTATGCCCACCAGGGGGATGAAAAAACCACGTGCCCTAGTGACCCAGCTCTGCTGACAAAACCCCCAGTGTAGACGCAGCGCAGCCGACAGAAGATGCTTGTCAGCAGAGCTAATGTTTGGGGAGGTGGTGTTCCTACACCGGCGGGGAAAACTCCTGCTGCTGGCATACACGGTGTCTCCACTAGGGAGCGATGCCAGCATAGACGCTGTAGTGTAGACACAGCCTGTTACTCTGCCTCTCTGTGCCTCAGTTCCCCACCTGTCAGTGGGGATAATAGTACCGTCCTACCGCACAGGAGTGTTGTGAGAATAGATCCATTAACAGCTGTGATTAGTGCTCAGGCACTGTACTCCTGGGGGCCATACAGGTACCATAGACAGCGAGGAGAAAAGAGGACCGGTGCGTCATTCTTGACAGCCACCCTCCAAGGACAAAAAGTACAGACGAGGAAGTTAGATCCTCCCTTCCTCACACACAGAAGACAACAGGCCCCGGCCCTCTTTTTCCGCAAGTTGTGCCTCTTCTGCACAGCGCCAAAGGCCCAGCCCTGAGCCCACCAGCAGCAAGAAGCAATGGGGCAAAGAGCCGCACTGGACAGTTTTGCAGACGCTCTTTCTGCTCAGCTCGCAGCCAGGAGCTGGGGCTTCAGAGGCGCTGTGGGCAGCTTCAGTTCCACCCAACACAGGAACCGCTTTGCAGCCTCGCTCCGTGTGCTTGGTGGATTTGGACGGTCAGTCCTTTGGTCTCTGAAAGACGCTGAGCCAGGGACGCACTGCTTGTTCCCCTCTGTGCTACCCCTGCACCCGAGAAGGGGAGAAGGATTCTACTGGCTTCATCTCTGCAGCCCCAGGAAAAAAAATTCTTTTTTTTTTTTTTTTTGGTCTTAGGGCACCAGAAAAACAAAATGTCCACCCTGATCACTGAAACCCAGCAACCAAACAAAGCTCCCTTCTCCATCCACCTTCTCTCTCAGCTTTGCACCACGCAGGGTAACAGAAAGAGCCAGAGTTGGCCACATCCGGTGGCTGCAGAAGAGGGGACAGCAAGTTGTAAGCGGGCCATTCACTGTGCCTCACAGAGCAGAAGGCCCATTCTCTCTGAGCTGGGTTCTCCTCTGGCTGCGGACCGTGAATCACAGAGCTCTCAGCGCCAGCCCGGTCCATCCAGAAAAGTTGGTTTCATGCTGCCAAAAGAGAGTTTCCTCTCCTGGGCCAACACAGCTTGGAGTTCCGCAGGAGACACTCCTCTTTGAGCCACCGCCCACCTCCAGCTGCCGCCAACGTGTTTTCCACATGTCTCGAGAAAGTTTTAGATCAATAAAAAACGTGCAAGGGTTGGCGAAGCCCATGGAAGACCCCGTGACCACCGTTTCTATTTGCTCACCTCCCTGGGGTACACGGGGGCCCCAGCCTTTCCTTCTTCCAAGACTCTGGGGTTTTCCCCAGGAAAGGCCCAGGAAGACCGTCAGGCCTGCGTAGCCTAGAGAGACAGTCGCTGCTCACTACTCAGTGCAGCTAAAGAGGATTCAATCCCTGCTGAGCCAGCAAATCGCAGATGACAGCACAGTGAAAAAGCTGATGCGCGTGGGCCCAGCCATATGGTATTATTAAAACGGAAAATTCTGCACAACATGAGCTGCTATTTTTGTTTCCCAGACCAAGATGCTGTAGCTGGTTAATGCATTTCTCCCACATCCCTGCTAAGCTCCTAGCTAACGGCTCAGTATCCCCCTCATTATGGGTTTCAGCCGGGGTAGGAAACAATCAGACACTTTGAGGCAGCCTCTGCTTATAGGTGCCGTCCTACTTTAGGGAAGGCTGGTCAGACAGAAATGCACATGGCTCTAGAACAGTAGTATTTCCAGCTATCAAGAAGCACCAAAGAGCCACATATCAGACTTGTAAATGCAGGAAAAGGCACCTGAATCAACACCCGGACACATGAATGAATAACAAATGGATTATATTACACTGACTGTTCTCCCTACCAGCTTACCTGGCTCTCACCAATGTATCCTCTGAGTGCTTCACAAATAGCAGGGGATTTATCTTCAGTGCACTCCTGGGAGGCTGGGCAGGGCTGTTAGCCCCATTTTACAGATAGGGAACCAAGGCATGGACAGATTAAGTGATTTGCCCATGGTCACGCAGGGAGTCTGTGGCAGAGCCAGGAAATGACCCCAAGTCCCAGTCCATCAACTGAACTACAAGACTATCCTTCCTTCTCCTGGTTTGCCTTTTGTTTAAAGAACGTTCTCTTTGTGAGGAAGGAGAGGGAGAGCAGAGCAGAGGGAGGTAGGGAGGTTAAGTGTAGCCTTGAACAGCAAGATGGCCCAGTTTCGTTCATCACCATCAGCTAAAGACTAACGATGATTTATACCAAATATCATCTTTTTGCTGCCTCGTAACTTAACCAAAAGACCAAAGAGCCTAAACACTCCTTCACATAAACCATGGGAGCAAACACAATGGCTCCAAAAGAGAAAATGCTTTTACACTATACGAGAATGTACCAGAGCCAGTGTGAGAGCTAGAACGTCCTCTTAGGTACAATGGCTACATCTGGATGAAGCAAGCGCAGCGTGAAGGGTCGTTGGGGCCATTAGCGGTCACATTACCACAATTCCCATCAAAACAGGGCTATCATTGGGCTTTCCCACATATCAGATCAAAATATCTGACTAATTAAGGCCAGATTCACTTATAACATTTTCTTGTTCCTTAAAATGGCACATGAGGGATGCATGGATTTGATTTAAAACAAATCAGTGAATAAATGTTAGTGAATTAAATGTCGAGAGAAAATATGAAAATACTACAGCAAAGTTCTATTGATTTAAGCAACAGGACAGGACACGGTATGGCATAGACAGGTACAGCAGAACCTCAGATTTACCAACTGACCTGTCAACCACACACCTCATTCGGAACTGGAAGTACACCATCAACAGCAAAGACCCCAAAAAATAGCAAATACAGTACAGTCCTGTGGTAAACGTCAACTACTAAACCTTGTTTAGGTTGTAAACGCCTCAGGTCGGGCTGCCTGGATGTTAGGCCCAGCATTTTGCAAATGCTTGGCAAACAACCACCACCACAGCACTTCAGGAAAGGAAAAATCTCACCGAAGTTGCAGGGGAAATTTGGATAAAAGCAGTGCCGTCTCCTGGCCCGCTTTGCAATCAGCCCTGAATACTAATAGTTTGGTAACACTTTATTATTAAACCAAGTGAGTTACCAGGGGTTTCACAACTGTAAATTAATAACGCTTTGCATTTCCAAAGCAGCTTCCACCTGAGGATCCCAAAGCGCTTTAAAGTTATTAGCGAACCAAGTCTAATAACATCTCGCTTTACAGATGGGGAAACTGAGGCACAGAGCTGTGCTCTGCCTTCAGTGAGCTGGTGGCAGAACCAGGCATAGAACTGCAGCTGTCCCAACTCTCCGACTGAAGGGTAAGTCTCACGCCCGCCCCCGGCGGACTCATTTAGGTGGGTAAGTGGGAGGACCTGTTGGATGTGCAGCTCTTTTAAAAATCTGTCCCTCATTCAAAACCTCCACCTTGCCTGTTGGGTGCTGCTTGGTCTGGCATTCCGCGTTCATAATGAATACCTAGCAGCCAAAACGCCTGTCTAGTGACCCGAAAAAAACATGTCACACACTGAGCTAGGAGTCAGTGCTCTTAAATACCAGCTCTCGCTGCAGTGAGAAAACTCACACATGGAGACACCACAGTGCTAGGGTAGCAACATATTAACCCTTTCCTTTCCGCTGACCCCGGTCTGTGCATTACTCTAAGCGGATCCATTGCACAGCTTACTCCAGAGGTAGGCAACCTATGGCACGCGGGCCAAAGGCGGCACGCAAGCTGATTTTCAGTGACACTCACGTTGCCCAGGTCCTGGCCGGGGGGGGGGGGGGAAGGGGGCGCTCTGCATTTTAATTTAATTTTAAATGAAGTTTCTTAAACATTTTAAAAACCTTATTTACTTTACATCCAACAATAGTTTAGTTATATAGTATAGACTTATAGAAAGAGACTTTCTAAAAATATTAAAATGTATTACTGGCACGTGAAACCTTAAGTTAGCGTGAATAAATGAAGACTCGGCACATCACTTCTGATAGGTTGCCGACCCCTGGCTTACTCCAAACAGAGCTACTGTGGTTATAAAGCAAGAATCAAAGACAGGCATGATTAACAGAGCACAGGAAACATATACGCTGGGAATATGAGGGCTACAAACCTTTTCTGAGCAACTAGTATTTGTTCCTGTGAACGTGATTTTATGGCTTCAGCGTGATAAACTCAAACACTGCATCGAAATGTATCAAATTTTATATGAAAGTAAATATTTCACAGCATCGGTTACGGGCTGGTGCGAATTCTTCCTTCTCTAAGCAACCACAGAGCAAAGTTCTAAAGTGCCTAACGTGCCCAGATATTCACTGGTTTGTCTAATTATAGATGAATTACCAATGCAAGTGGCAGCACACCTTTAAAGAAACTAATCAGGCTGGGAATTATATGCCATCAGTAATTTGCTCCCTCGCCTTGCGCCAGAGGAGCAGTAAATCCGAACTCTTTGTGACAAATTACCAGGCTCAGATAAGAGACGCTCTAACTCTCGGGCTGTGTCGTGTTCAGCTACATTGGCATATGATGGATGAAGCTCACATGCCACAAAAAGGACAAATTGGCACTTAGATCTCTCATGCCAAACTATACACCAGTCACAATAAAAGGTCACCATGGAGGGAATGAGCGTGGGGTTTGTGCCCTTTGTTCTTCTGTAAAAAGGAAGCCCAGAATGTTTTTTTTCCTCTCTCTACAGAACATTTTTTTTTCCTGTTGGCTTTTTGCATTAGAAAATCAGGTCCCGTTTACCCTGGAGAACGCTGGCAGCTGGAGGATTGCTGAGCATCCCATTCTGTCCCTTGCATGGATGCACTACGCTAGTCTTTAATTACATGATCACATTCTATTTTTTGCTACACGCATGGTCACCGGTGTCTGAACCCTTCAGATTCACAGCACAGACCACTTCTACTTGAACTAAACGGCAGCGACTTGCAAAAGTAGGCTAGTTTCCTCTACATCAATGGTTTTCATCCTTTTTTCCATTTGCGGACTCCTAAAACATTTCAAATGGAGGTGCAAAGACCCCTTTGGAAATCTTAGACGTAGTCTGCGGACCCCCAGGGGTCTGCGGACCACAGCTCTGCATGGACCAGCCCCTAGAGGGGAACACGACCCACACTTTAAACACTATCTCTGAGACAGGAGTGCAATGCGGATTCCTGGCTGCGGGTGAAGAATGGGTGCGATCTAGTACTTCGAACAGTCGTGACATACAAAGAGCTAAGCAGACAGACATGTGTGACAGAGTGCAGTGGGCTAGCACTTGAGCCAACTCTCCCATCACTATGAGCACTAATTAGGTTCCCCTGGAAAAGGCCTAATTGGACAGAGGTGTACTTGATAACCAGGCCAGATTGGGGGTGGGGAGTCAGTGAGCCCATTAACAGGCAAGCTGTATAAAAGGGCACGGGAAGGAGTGTTCAGTGGGGAAAAAGAGAAGGCTAGAGAAGCCACCTTTCCCACCCCCACCCCCTTTTGGGGAAGTGATTAGAAAGCTGAGATACAGTGCAAAGGTAACTGCTGTGTATTGGTGGAGAGATTAAAACCCTGTAAATAAACGACACAGTGGTGTTGCCAAGGAAGAAGGTCCCAGTGTCCTGTGTTCACAGATGAGGCAGGGGTTGGGGCACGCTGCCCTGCCACAACACAGCACCGTTACTCTAAAAAGGCCACGTGGATGAGACGTGGGTCTGTGATACTGGCGAACGGTGTTCTATCCCCCGGGGTCCGTTCTGGCCATTTCATTAAAGGTGCCTAGAAAGGGAGCTGGGCTCATTTGACAATCTAGCCTCCAACGGATACAGGGTTCTTTTGAAAATATCTCGTCTATAAGGCCCACGCACCTAGGATCCCCAAGTGCACCCACCCTGATCCATAGCTAAGAGTCCCTAGCAGCACTTCTGAACACAGCCCAGAGATACGGTGGAGGAGCTGGCTGCAGGAGGGGTAGAGTCTGTCCCTCTTCAGGCAAAGCTCGCACCTGCTATGGACAAAAAGCGAGTCCTGGAAGCGTCTCTTTAACAAATGGCGTGATGGCTCAGCCCTTTATGATCCCCTGCTGCTCTAAACCAAGGCACTGCAGCAGCTCACCCTCAGAGCAGAGAACGGACAGGACTCAGGTGTGATGACTAGAGACCACTGAGGCTGCTGGACAAACGGAGACCGTGTGGTTCTCCCGAACGCCCAATGTAAACCTCGGTGCTCCCTAAGGCCTGGCCTGCAGCAGCCAGTCACCTTCACAGGAAGGGGAGGGGAAATCTACCAGTGAACTTGGAAATGAAAGGCACAAGACTAAACTGGTTTTGTTCCACCCAGTACTTCCGAGCTGCCAAATCGACCAGGTCTCGGAGGCAGACACTGCATTGTATTTCCTAACGCGGGTCAGGAGACGGAAGCCGCACCAGGGAGTGTATGTGGAAGAGACGGGGTGGGGTGTTTTTTAAACTGTCACTCTTTCATTTGCAGGGGTTCCCTCTGATTGTCCTCAGGCACTGCACAACTCGGCTTGCCGCTGCCCAAAAACCATTTCCTCAAGCCACAGCTCCTGAACTAACAGTGAGGCCTGCCTCATTGAAGCCCTGTGGGTGAAACAGGAGAGAGGCTGCGGGAGGGGGAAAGTGCAAAGCTCCCAAGCCTCCCTGGTGTTTTTGCAGGCTTCATCTCTCTTCCCTTCCTTGCCGAGAGAGGGATTGCTGCTCGCCACTGCTCATTTTAGTCGATTTCTATCCCCCATTAGCTCCAGAGTACTTACAGGGCCTTCACTTCCATTGCACGTTTGCTAACAACAGCCCGGGCAGCGGCTGTATTTTGTTGCATTTACTCTGCTATTAACAGAGCTGAGTCAGAGGCCATCATTTCAGTGCACAGACAGAGCCCCCCCCTGTGGCTTTGGTGCTGGAGAACTCATACCTCTCGCCTTCTGAGTTTTCTTCAGGGGCCAGGATTAAACAAACCCCACCCCTCAAAGCAAAACTCGGCCAGACCTTCCCCTGCTTAGTTTCAGCAGCTGACTCTCCAGTCAGACCCTGCCTCGGCCAGAATGTTCCCATCCTTGGGCGAGGCTTCAAGCTCACAATGAAACCTGAACGCTGCCACGTTTTAACACTGAGGTTTTGCACAGCAGTTAATGAAGAATACCTGGCACTTCTAGAGCAACTTCCATCGGAGGGTCACGAAGCACTCTGCAAAGGTGATGACTGTTATCCTCATTTTACAGATGGGGAAATAACCAATAACTGCACGGGAAATCTTATGTTCCAGACGAGTGAGAATCAGCTCTTCTGAAAAGCACGTGTAATGACCCCTTGTGGGAGCTGGCAGCAGGGTGAGAATCCAGAACCTTCAGCACCACAGCACAGACCTCCACCACTCAATCTAAAGCGGGGTGGGCAAACTTTTTGGCCCGAGGGCCACATTGGGGTTGCAAAACTGTATGGAGGGCCGGGTAGGGAAGGCGGTGCCTCCCCAAACAGCCTGGCCCCCGCCCCCTGACTGCCCCCCTCAACCCATCCAACCTCCCCTGCTCCTTGTCCCCTGACCGCCCCCTCCTAGGACCCCTCGCCCCTTATCCAACCCCCCAGAACCCCACCCCCTATCCAGCCCCCTGACCGCCCCAACCCCTATCCACACTCCCACCCCTTGACATCCCCCCCAGGACTCCCACGCTTATCCAACCCCCCTGCTCCCTGTCCCCTGACTGCCCCCTGGGACCATCTGCCCCTTAATCCAATCCCCCCGCTCCCCGCCCCCTTACCATGCCGCTCAGAGCAGCATGTCTGGCAGCCACGCCGCCTGGCCGGAGCCAGATACGCTGCTGTGCTGCCCTGCAGGAGTGCGCAACCCCGCTGCCCAGAGCGCTGGCCGCGCGGTGGCGTAGCTACAGGGGAGGAGGAACAGCGGCGGGGGGGGCCTAGCCCCCCCGGCCGGGAGCTCAAGGGCCGGGCAGGACGGTCCCACAGGCCGGATGTGGCCTGCGGGCCGTAGTTTGCCGACCTCTGATCTAAAGGGTAACACCCTCAGCGATCAGTAGTAGACTATTATCCTCAAGTGGTAGTCGGGGCCAGTGGTACACACTGGCCAGTATGTTACATGTTTTGTGTCTATTGAGGCAAGTCAGATTGCTGAGTTTAACATGGATTTCCTTTTTCTACAGTTAAAACCCCACTCCCACACTCATATCCACTGACTAAGGTCCAGGGTAGCATCACTTCAACACCCGATATGTACCTTGTTAGGGTAACTATACCTGTATTTATAGTGGGACAGATTCATTGACCTGATGGGTCATTCCTTTCTCTAACTCTTCTCATGCAGCAGGTAGAGAGAGTGTTGCACTGTTCTGTCTCCTTGGTATGGATATTTTTTCAAACAAGGGTACTTTAAATTACTTCAGCGAGCACTTCAGAATGGAAGGGAAGGCTCGCATAGGTTCCTAGGATGTTCTGCTTTTGTCTCCAATGTCAGCACACTCAAAGGAATGCGCTCCATTGCACTGCGCTGGAAACAAGCCTTTGGGATGGGTTTGCCAGAGGTGAAGTTGCATTTCCTTTAGCGGTTTCTCATACGGATTCTTTCCAGCATCCAGAGAGCAAGAGAAGATAGGCGAACGCGAACGGCTTTGCATTGTAATGTTCCCTTGGTCGTGACATCAGTGCATCCTCAGTCTTAAATATTTGTTTTTGTTTTAAGCCAACATGTCATTTCGCAATCAAATAAATCGAATGAAATGTACCATGCACAGCGTAAGTAAACAGATGGATTTTATTGGTAGGCAATTTGCTGGCTGCTCAATCGACATAAGATGAAGATAGTGGATTTAGTTATCATTTATTTTAGTCACATAAACCCAGCAGTGAACAGGGACATGCTCATGGCTAAGTTATTACTGAAAACGTTTAGACTTTTTTTTTAAAATTAGGGAGCCCTAGCGAACATTAAATGGGAGATGGCGAAACTCAGCCATCTGTTCTTCAACAGAATTTATTTATTAAATCCCCAATCCTCCTATAGGACCCACGTCGGCAGATCTTTCAGCCACACAGAGCACCACTACCTTCAGGGGAGGCAAGAGGCTACCTGCAAGATTGGACTTACATTTTTGGCGTGAAATCCTGGCTCCATTAAGGTCAATGGCAAAACTCCCATTGACTTACCTGGGGCTGGTATTTTACATGCTGTCTTTGAGCGCAGCTGCTGAAAAATTCAGCAGTGCTAATCTGGGTAATAGGACAACCATGCTTTGGGAAATCTTCCTACTGGGATTTTAATGGTGCATCTCAAACGGCAAATTTTAAGCATGGCAAGAGCATGGCAAGACATAAAAAGAAGCCCACAGGTATTTAACAAGAGTGAAACCATTTTAATGTACTACTCTGGATGTCCCAACCCTCAGTTTACCTGGGAGACTAGATTTCTTTTTTCTGTCTCTGGTTTCATTTCTGGAGAGCTGAAATTGCCATGTTAAGAGTCAGTGAGCACATTAAGGCATTTTCTTTGCTCCTTTGTGTGTCCTTAGATGTCCCACAGCGTGAAGCCAGATACTCCGGGATGCTGCTACCCCTGGGGAGCCCACTCATCAAAGATGCAAGCTTTAAGCAAGATGTGCAGGTCTGTATTTGGATTCTGAGACCAGCCCATAAAAGGGAAGCACAATTTTTATACAAAAGGATCAATATTCACTCTGCAGAGGTCTCTCACCTCAGGCCCACTTAAAGGCTCTATGGGAAAGTTCCAACCACGTCAATGGGATCAGGGTGCTGAGAAAAGTGTATAAAGTCTAGTCTACATGGAGTTATTCTGGAATAGGTCTTCTTGATTAACCGTTCCTGATTAACTCCACATATGGATGTTCTTACTCCAGAATAACAGTGCCCACAACTGGAGTCAATCAAGAATAGCTATTGTACTTTACATTCACAATCTGCCTACACATGAAATTTGGTAAGTAAGCCCCTGAATATGAGATTTAATCTTTTTAGTACAGATCTGGGTTCAGAGTCCAATTCTGCAGCCCGGGCCCATGTCTGGCCAGCACACTTATTATTTGGAAAGTGTCTTCCTCATCTGGTTACGTTTCCATCCCAGAAGGTTTTCTTTCTTCCTGAGAGCAGGGCCCACTTCATGTTTATGGCCACATCAATGTGCGGATTGCGGTGGCTTGGCTGGATTCTCAAAACTTTGAGCCTTCATTTAAAAACACTGGTGTTTGCCGCTCCACTATAGATGCAGTGGCCCCTTCACTAGAGAAACAGAAATCATCCCCCTGAAACTGGGGAAGTTCTCAGCCAGTGAGAATGGAATAATATTTCACACTTACCCATCACATCTGCCTACTGCAAATTCTTGCTCCTTCCTCTATACCAGGGGTAGGCAAACTTTTTGGCCAGAGGGCCACATCGGGGTTGCAAAACTGTATGGAGGGCCAGGTTGGGAAGACTGTGCCTCATCCGACCCCCTCCCACTTCCTGCCCCCTTCAGAATCCCCAGCCCATCCAACCCCACCCCCCGCTTCTTGTCCCCTGACCGCCCCCTCCCGAGACCCCCCGACCCTAACCGTCCCCCCAGGACCCCACTCCCTATCCAACCCCCCCTGCTCCCTGGACTGCCGCAACCCCTATCCACATCCCTGCCCCCTGACAGGCCCCCTGGAACCCCACGCCTATCCAACCCCCCCCCGTTCCCCATCCCTTGACTGCTGCCCCAGAACCTCCACCCCATCCAACCCTCCGGCCCCCTTACCATGCCGCTCTGGCAGCTACGCCACCCGGCCACAGCCAGACACGCTGCCGTGCTGCCCTGCAGGAGCGCGCAACCCTGCCGCCCAGAGCACTGTGGCTGCGGGGGAGGGACTGGAGCTCAGGGGCTAGGCAGGATGGTCCCACAGGCTGGATGTGGCCCGTGGGCCGTAGTTTGCCCACCACTAGTCTATACCATCTGGTGTGGTCATTCTCAAAGACAGTACAAGACTAGATGGGCCTTGGGTCTGATCCAGTCTAGCAAGTCTTATGTTCTTAAATACTGGAGGCAGGGAAACATCTTACTAGAGCCAGTGAGAAATTTTTTAGACAAAATGTTTTTTCCATTGAAAAATGCCAATTTGTCAAAAGCAAAATGGTTTGCAAAACAGGATCAGTTCCAGTGACCAAAAAAAAAAAAAAAAGAGAAAGAGAAAGAAAAAAGTTGAAAAACGAATGCATTTTCCAAATGAAACCCCCCAGCTTTCTGGTTTGAAATGACTTTTCATTTAGAAAAGTTAGCTAATTAGGCCAAGTAAAAGGTTAAAAACAGGGGGGGAAAAAGGTTGGACTCAAAATAAAATGTTTTAAAATGCTCAAAACAAAATGTTTCAATGGACCCAAACTGAAAAAGCATTTCGTGGTGAAAAACTCTGAGATTTTGACTTCTTGTCCTGATTCAGGAGGGAAAAAGTTTTTGAACCCTAAAAATGGTCACAGGACGGGAAAACGGTTTCCTGCCCAACACTCCTTCTCATGGCCGATACTGCGGCTGTAACTTGAACAATGCTAACTGTGTTAATGGTCTGAATGCTTTCAATTCAGTTCACAGGGAAAGTGGATGCAGTTTTGGTTTTCAACTGGAAACCAAGGCCATACAGCTAACTCCCAACTCCCCCCTCCACGCATCCCCTCTCTTCCTCCCTTCCCACCCCACACAAAGGAACCAGCTGAGCTCAGTGAATTTCAACTAACAAACTCATGCCCTGTTATGAAATTGCACAGGCTGGGGACTTCAAGGGATTTATCTTTCCCACCCCATGTTATTTTTTTTCCCCATAAGTCAATTGAAAGGGATTTTTCTTGTTCCCAGAAACTCAGAGGAACAGGCTTGAGGGGAGCCAGTCTTTCCGCATTGTAGCTCACCTGGAAATCCCTGCTCCTGCCCCAGCCACACGGAGCATGCTACATCCACTCAGAGGCCTGGACTCCGTCTCCTGGATGACAGGAGGGAACCGAATCAGCTACCTAAAAGGTGGTACCAATTCACACCAATGTCTAAGGCTCATATTGTATCCAACTCCATCAGGGCAGGTCAAGCTGACCTTGCCTGCCCCAGCAGCCCACACTGTTTCTTTAAGAGAATCTGAGTTTGTTTTTCCCCTCTGCCCCAGGCTTTCAGAAAGGGTATTACTGGGCTAGCGAATGCTCGGCCTTCCTCCTACACATGCTAACCACACAGCTGCAGCTCAGAGCCCCAGTGATGGACAGCTCCGATTAGCCTGGGCAGGATGGGGGACAGATAGTGCCAGAGTCTTTTCACAGAATAGACTTGCCAGCGACTTGCAGCCAATCTGATTCTGTTCCCTTTCTGTCTCATCTGCTTTCCTTCAGCTCCAGCGCTGCTAAATATTTCAGGCCAACAGAGGCCTTTAGAATCCCTTTGAAAACACACCCCTCCGAGCACATTCTTCTGGGCCAGTCGGGGCCTGATCCAGAGAGGCATTGAGCAGCCGTGATTCCCCTGGAGATCAATGGGAGTTGCAGTTGCTTGCTCTCTCTCAGGATCATTGACATTCACACGCGAAAGGGGTTTGGCTGAGACCTTGATTCTACTTGACATTCCTTTGCTTCACATTGAAGCGTGAGCAAGAGTAATAGACTCAGAGAACCCAGAATGACGAGGAAGTGCCTTCCCCGACCTGCCAGGCGCTAATGCAAACCGGGAGGCCAATACCACTCATTCGTTCCCAGCCAAAGCACACCTGCAATTGCCTATTATCCCTTCAGATGATCCGACCCCTTGGGTCCAAACCCAGAGGAAGTCGTTAAGTGAAAACAGAGCTGGTGGTTTACGCAGGTCACAAAAACAAACAAACCAACCAACCCCCTCCCGACAGTCAGCATTCCCCTAGCAGCCTAGCAGGAGCAGCTCAGGTCTGGAATGGTAGGAAAGCTGCAGGCTAGGACAGATTTTCCCTGGCATAGCTGCGGTAAAGCAGATGGCACTGATGATGCATCGCCTCGCTGAGCTGTACCCGTCTCGCACTTCCGGGGCTGTTAAAAGCATCATCGAGCGCTCCCTGAAATTTTGGGGTGATAAAATTCTAAAACAAACCCAAAGACCAGCTGTGCTTTGTTTATAATAAAAGCTGCCTTTATACCCCCGTTGTTGGCTACACTCCAAACACAGACAAATCACCAAGTTCTCTTGGGCTGTTGCAGATCCACAAAACACCCAGTTGGATTTCTCTAAGAAAAGGCTTCTCCCTTATTTCAAACCCAGGAAATGGAGTTCCCAAGGAGTTTGGAGTTGAACATACCAGCCTATCCGGCTTAGAAGCCAGCACCCGAGGACACTGTTCTGCAGCTCCTGTAGGCAAAGCCAGACTCAGACTGGCAAACAAGTCCAAGCTGTGACAATGCATTGTGTTCCTAGGGGACTCCAAGCCAAAGAAAACGCAGCAGCCCTGTGTGTAGTCGGGTTATCTGGGCAATCTGTTCCCATGTTGCTAAAACCAGAGCATCTCCCCCAATGCAAGCAACAATGGGTTACCTAGTGTCGACAAGACCTAGCGTTAGCTCGACTTGCTTGGAGCAGGATTAGACAAGGCGGAGTTTAAAATACCAGTGGCCAGCCCACGCTAGTGCTCCCACCAAAGGAGCTGCACAGGTGTTAGTAATGGTGGGAAATTTTTTCCCAAGAACTCTATGCCAAGAGTTTTATTGTTTTGTTTTTTCTTAAACGAAGCCGATCCTTACAGACTAGGAGCTGGACCAATGACAATCTAAGGTCAGCAGCAGAGCATAAAATGCTGGTTTTCATGTTTTATGACAGTAGGGGGGGGGGGAATCTATAAAGGCCATATGTTTTAATTTGTAAGCCCATAAATTGAAATGTGGCAAGGTTCCCGACAGAAGACTCAGCCACTGTCTTGCAGCGGGACAGTAAATGGGCAAGACCAGAATTATGCTGTTTTGCTGACCCAATAGAAACGGTCGATTTTTGCAAACCCACTGCCTGTTTAATGCTACTTTGCAAAGCCCATATTACATAGCCACTAGTTGAACGGCAAATCCTGGCACTCTCGTGCAACACGGTTTCAGTTCTTGCAGAAAAGCAGCATGTGATGTAAATAGGGGGATTCTCAAGCATTTTTCTCAAGACCTTTTGGCATCAGTAAGGTTTTACCCTAAGGCCTCGTCTACAGTGGGGATTTTGCAGCTACGCTGAGATATCTGCTCTGATGGAAAGCTCTAGTGTCCATGTGCTGCACTAGCACGCAAAGATAAAATGGTGGCAAGTCACCTTTTACACCAGTGCAGGGCTCCTACATGAGGGGATTTGCAGTGGGACAGTGAAAGCATAGCATCACTGGTGCAAAATTCCCTAGGGTAGATAATCACAGTTCTAAAGGACTGGGCTTGGAGACCAGAGCCTGGTATCTTTACACAAGCCTGCAAAAATAGGCTTGGTCCTGCATTTCCACAAGTGACAGTCCCAGGGCCATGGGCATCTATTTTTTTTTCCTGGGAGTCTTCCAGGGCCCAGTGAGAACCCTAAGTAACCCTATTACTCTCCTAAACCCCAAAATCATGTGCCAGGCCCCCAGAATTATGATTTTAAGACAATCCTGAGATTTAAAAAAAATAATTTGGGGGTCTTTTTATTTCCCTTCTCGTGTTTACATTTTTAGGGGTTGTGTTTTCAAGGTTTCTTCACAAGCAGAAACTTACTTTCCTTTTAAATGCAAGTTTCTCGTGTAAATCACCTGACTCCAGGAGCTGAGACTTCAAGAAAAACACCAAATATGGTGAGAACTAGCCATGCTGTCTCCCTTCCCGCATCTAGGATAGCTAGGATTTCCCTCCAACCTCAGTAATGCCTCTCCTTAATCTGCTACAATGGCTATTATGCAATGGCAAACACTCCCTCCCCTTTCAGGGATTGAACATGCGGCCTTCCACAAATGCCTCTGGCCCAGGGAGTGGTAGATCCTGAAAATAATCTAAATGGCCTGTAAAAAATGGAGAGATCTAAAGCCAGATTGGGGATGCCAACAACTGTATATTGCTCTGGGGTCATATATCAGAATGAAGACCGCGTGGACTGGACATTTCATAGCTATAGTTCACTGTTACCAACGCGGCTAAAATGTGCATTAACTGGAGTTCATTCCCAAGAGCTTTCCTAAGATTGCTAGTGCAAATGCTGTAGTCACCTCAGGATTTTACAGGGCTCCAAATAAAAGGAATATTAAGGCTGCTCCTAACAATAAATCTTTAATCCTGCTCTTCAGAAGAGCAAATGGACAGTGACAGAGCAGTCGAGCAGCAAAGGATCCTCTCTAATGCAGGTGGTTGTTAAGTAGGAACACACATGCTGTACGTAGTAACACTCAGCTGTGTGTCTAAGCAGTAGCCATGTCTGCTCTTTATTATACGCTGTGCCATGTTGCTTTAGAACAAGGATTCATCTTTTCCAATCAAGTCCCAATTCAAACTGGGTCCGAAGGCTCTCTCTCACTCTCAATTTTGTCTATTTCTTTTCCCATCTCCCTGCAGCTGCGTGATGCCCTGGGCATGACAGAAGCTGTGTATGGTTCAAACCCCAGGTTTAACAATCATTGTTAATTACCTGCCTGCTGGAAGCACTCTCAGCGGCTGCAGTGGTCATGGGTTTGCAAGAATGGACGTCAAAGACACTTCCACAAAGCTATTTTACATAAGCTCCCCGCTATAAAACTCCCATGGTGAATTACAATGGTTTCATACAGAATGCAGCCTTTTTTACAGGACTTAAAGCACTGGCCTATACCCCTTACTCCAAGGCTGGTTCATATAGGGCAGGGGTTCTCAGACTTTTGTACCGGTGACCCCTTTCACACAGCAAGCCTCTGAGTGCGACCCTCCTTATACATTAAAAACCCTTTTAAATAAATTTAATACCATTATAAATGCAGGAGGCAAAGCGGGGTTTGGGGTGGAGGCTGACAGTTCGTGACCCCCCATGTAATAAACTCACGATCCCGAGGGTCCCGACCCCCAGTTTGAGAACCCCTAATATATAGGGTGGATTTGGCAGCCTAGATTAAATAACTGCATGAAGCCAGGAGGGATCCTTTTATAACCACTCCTGAATAGATAATTTCTCCAGATATCTCTGCCCCTATGCAGACGTACATATCGAACAGAGGAAGACCTCTACGAGCAGCCCGTGTGGGTGGACGGGGAGAAGATACGAAAGACACAGAACAAAAGCAGGCTTCACTCTGAAATACACCTGAGGCACCCAGATAAAAGTGACGCCAAGAACAAGACGGGTGACACCAACATCCTTACCTTAGCCTGTACGGTCTGTGGGCAGGGGAAGCTGGCAACACACAGGAACGACAGAACTTCCATAAGGATTTAGTGCGCTGGAGGAGCCTGTCTAGCTTAATCCAGGGCATTTTGGAAAGGCTGGATTCACAAACAGCCTCTACTACGAGCAGGCTGCCGGGAGCCATTGAAGAGCAGTTACACCCTCAACAACACTCACCGCTTTAATTGGTACATTTAAAAAAAAAAAAAAATCTGATCACATGTTTTGAGCTGTTACTTTTTTTTTTTTTAAATGCATCCCCAACTGTGTGCAAAGCTAGCCCCAGGCAGCCAGCTACCATAGAGAGAGCTGACAGCTTTGACAGATGACTCAGTGTTTGTTTAGAATCAGGTTTGCACAGCGTCTTCTTTCTGCCCCCATCCTAGCTCCCGAGAGGAAATGAATTTTGGCCACTGCCTTCTCTCTGGGTGGGTTTTGGATCTCGCAGCAACCTCTGTTCATCTGGAATAGCTCCACTGATTTCAATGGCGTTACTCTGGGGTCTGCAGCGATCAGAATCTGACCTGGGTGCTTTACATTTCTGCTTCATTGAAACAGGACAGTGTCTTGGTCAGTGGCCAGGGGAAAGGAAACTTGATGGGACTCTACCCAAGCTCCACCCACAATCCCAGGTATTGTGGGTGCAGCATCTTTTCCTTTCCCCTGGCCACTGACCAAGACACTATTCTGCAGTGTTGGTGTAGACATGTTGGTCCCAGGCTATTAGAGAGACAAGCTGGGTGAGATGCGAGCTTCTATTCTCTTTCACCAACAGCAGTTGGTCCATTTTTCGAGCAGCTCCAGTCCTTAGATATTCATTAGCTGCTGGGCCACACAATTTGCCTTCAGTTTTTTTGGGGAACTAATTTTGAACAAGCCACCAGAATCATGCCTACAGTATTTGCAAGCACATCCATTTGCGTTCCCCTCTGGCATAAGCAATAGGAGGCAAGATAATGTCCCCCTGAGTAGGCCTTTAACTAGCAAAGCATTTAAATGCATGCATAAATCAATGAACTACTCATATGTTTAAAATTAAGCATGCCTTTTGGTGGATTGGACCCTTAGTGAAGGACACCACTGCAAAGCATGCAGACCACAGCCCGAAGTCCTGGAGCCTTCAAATCACACTTGTGCTGCAGCAAAGTAGTGTCTTATAATTAAAAAAAAAAAAAAAAAAAGCTACACCGAAACTCAGTTTCTGCTCCATCTGTGTTTACAGCATGGAACACCACCTTCTTAAGCCATGAGATGACTGCTCATTGGCTTGCTAGGCCAATTCCCCCTTATCTCATCCAGCTCTGACAGACCCATTTGGCAAATGGGATAGAGAACTTGCCTTCTATATGATGCTAATTCCACATTGATCTTCAGAGTGTCATCAGCTGCTTTGGCAACAACGGATTATATTCCTGCTTTCGTGCTACACAACTTGTGCTCAGTAAACAAATAACATCTGATAGCCTCCTGTATTTTATAGTCAGATACAATCCCCAAAACAATTCCCTGCTCATCTCTAAAATGTGCCTCTGTGCCAGAGGCTTACTGGAAAATAAATGACTGTTTCCTGATGCTGAATCAGCTGCGATATGACAGGTTATACACACCACAGACATCCTATCCAGCTCTAGGAGTAGGTTTGATGTGGGCAATACATTTTCATGACAGATGGTGACAAGCACACAGTCAACGTTGGCAGGAATGGCTGCCAGCTCGGTTGCTCTTACAGGAACCAACAAATTTCCATCCCGACCAGCCCATAGTTGCTCACTCCATCAGCTTTACTGGCCCCTTATTCTGCCTGTTTGGTACAGCCAACTCTGAAGCCTGCACTATAGGGCACTTTCAACAGGCCGCTTCTGTCTTTAGAGACTACAATCCCCCAGGCTGCCAGGCCAATTCTGTTAGAACTTAAAGGCCAACTCTCAGTAGTCCCTGGTTACTGAAGGCCTTATTTTCACGGCTAACAATGGTGATATTTTATCTCAGGGCAACTAAAGCAGGTGAGCTATCCTGAGGTAAAAACACACCGAGGACAAGGCACTTCAGTGTTATCATGAGGTAAATTAGACAAAGTCAGCACTCTGCTCCTGTCTGGAGTTGGTCTCACCTCGTGTACCTCATGGTAAAACTGAAGCACCTTATCCCTAGTGTGTTTTTGCCTTAGGATAATAGTTCACAAGGACCTCTTGATGTCGACTGCCAGAAGGCACAGGAGTACATACGGGTACCAGGATCCCTGGGGGTTCACCAGAAGTAAGGTCACACCTGTCATCATAATCATTGTGAGATAGACGTATGGAAAATACGTGAGGCGTGATGCATATATGCTGGAAATTATGTTCTCTAGGCCTTGTAATTAAAGGCAGGTCACTCAAAGGTAGCGTGGCTGGAGATAAAACTTCCGCAGACAGCAGGCAGGAGACCCTTATCCCCCTGGTAGACCACTGCATATTTGTGTGTCTCACAATAGACGTCTATCAGCATACTAAGTCAAATGCTAATGAAGAGTTTACAGAGACTTCAGATGGAAATTAACAGGAAAAGGTGAGCAGAAGGCAGAAGAAACCTTATTTGCAAGTGAAGATCAAAAGGTCTGGTCTGTCTATTCGGGGGTGCAGAGAAACACCCTAGCATCATTCAGCCTGTGAAGACCAGCTGCCAGCGGGCTAGATGTTATGAAAGGGGGACCTCGGCCGTCCTGTCGGAAAACACTGGGAAAGGGACTTGGGGTAAGCTATGCTGTAGGAGACAAGGGAATGGCTAGTGTGTTATGTTTAGGCTCTAGAAAGCATGTTATGATTTTCTTTTATAGGGAATGCTCCAGAGGGATGTCTGGGGGGTTGGTGTGTGCCTGTCACTAACCCGTACCGAGAGGAGGATGCCTGGTAGGCAGTGGTTGAGTTCCCAGAGGATGGTGAGGCAGGGAGCTGATCGCCAGCAGACACAGACAAGACTCACGCTAAGGGCAGGCGGGAGCAAGATGCCTCACAACCCTGGGAAGCGTGCCATAGGTTGCCTACCCCTGGTGTAGACATTGCGTTGCTTACATCGACTGTTATTGGCTTTCAGGCGCTATCCCACAATGCCCCCACGCTGACAGTACAACCGATACAAGCGCTCCTGGTGAGGACGCACACCGCCGACACAAGGAGCAAAATGTGGACACACACAAGCGATGTCATTATTGTGGTGGCTGTACACCTAAGTTAGGGCAACTTCATTTTGTAGTTTAGACCTGGCCTAAATCAGAGAGATGGTGACTAGCATGTTAGCCCCACCCAGCTGCAATCCAATGGAATGGCATCCGCAGATGCAGTGGGGTTACCGTAGGCATGCTGCCCAGTGCCTATGCTCGAAGCCATCAGAGAAAGGAACCCAGTGCGGTGGCCTGGTAAAGCTGGACAGTTGGCATGGCTGAAGCAGAAAACCTGGTAACCAGAAACCTGCTGCAGCCACTCAATGGGGGCAAAGCTGGAGGACTGTAACGTTGTCCCATGAGGCAGCTATTTAACAATACTAAAAGCTGCTTCATTGCACAAAGGAATTAGGAACTGCATTTCCTCTGTTCCCCACATTTCACAATAGCACACTGTGAACAGCTGCCAACCAAACGCTCCAGCAAAACTGGCTGCCTCTAGTTAGCTCTTATTTGATTATAGGCCCCAAGAGTGGTTTTCTACCAGGAAACGGCTTATTTTTTAAAATTAACTGCTGACTACTTGGAGCCAGCAAGATGGATGGGCATGGAGCGAAGTGGGGCTCTGGGCACTCTCATTACTGAGAGTGGTTCCCATTCTCTCTGATGAGCTTAGACCTGGATTTAGGTGTTTAATGGCGACCAGATGTTGTGTGAATGCTAATCGGGCCTTTCACTCCAATCTCTTTTCATTTCCCTTGTGTGTATGCGGGTTGAATTGTTCCTACCACATCTGTAGGGCAGCTCTCACAAACTATGGCCAATGATACAGATTGCAGCGGCGTGTGCACACACACACACACACGCGCGCGCGCTTTGTTGGGGCGGCCAGCCACAGACCATATGGTTCTCTTGAGCTCCCCAGAGTGACTATACAGCCTGGGCAATCTAAGGTTACTGCCCAGGTCTCCCGAAGTCTTGGCCGACTACACTATAAGGTCAAGAGAAGCTTTGGGTGCAGCTGATTTTAAACTTATCAGTTCCCAGCTTCCTTCTAAACAACGTTTCCCCCAGTTGATCAGAAAGAACATGAATATTGTGACATGGAGCAATGCGAGGACTGGCACCATGCCACTGTATTGGAAAGCACTAAAATAGGAAACCAAGCTGAGGGGGAAATTCTCCTTTCAATGCACATCTCATCCTCGGAGGGAGGAAGGGCGTGCACAGAAGAATGAACTGGGACTCAAAAGAGCTGGGTTCTAAGCCCAATCCTGCCACCAACTTACTGTTTGACCCTGGACAAGACACTCAGCCCCTCTGTGTTTCATTCCCCCAGCCCCTCCTTTCCCCCGCACACACAGTAAAAATGGAGATAATGCTTCCCGGGGGGATGTGAGGATATAGCCAGTAATGTTGGCAAACTGCTTTGATATCCTAGTAGGACAATGTCTGCTGGTCAGTATGGGGATAGGTACGCTTAATGAACCTAGAGAGAGGGATACGAATTGGCAAGGTTTAGCTCTCATTGGCATGACTGAGGATTCCATGGGTGGAACGAATGCAGAATACACAGAGATTTGCAGGGTCGATCACAGAGAAGAATTTTGCCCTGAGGTCATTTGTTCTCATGAGGTTCCATGCCATGGAGTACAGGAAATTGTAATAATTCATTACAAAATCTGCCTTAGAAGCTACAGCAGCAGCCAAAACCTCCAACAGGCCACACTGAACTAATACTGATAAATAGGGCTGCCAATTTTGGTTGGACGTATTCCTGGAGGTTTCATCACGAAACAATCTTTAATTAAAGATTAATCTTTAATTCCTGGAGACTCCAGGATAATCCCGGAGAGTTGGCAATCCTACTGAGAAAAGACAGCCTTTGAAGGATCCACCAAAGAGCAAACGTGGTGCTGTGGGGTTTAGAGAAATGTAGGAGAAGTCTGGAAAAAGCCAAAGAAATGTAGGATACCCTCCAAACACAGGGCAGTTCACTACAGGAAAAGCTCTGAATTACCTGCAAATAACCACAAGTCAGCACATCATCTTAATGTGTGACAGAATTTCACTGACACTATGATTTGGAACATACAGGGACCATCTGGCCATGTGCATGAGCTTCCTCTCAGAACCTATTATTCTTAATTACTTGTATTGCAGTAGCATTTACATACCCCAGCTGAGATCACAGCCCCATTGTGGTAGGCACTCTAAAATCAAATAGTGACAGGTTTCAGAGCGGTCGCCGTGTTAGTCTGTATCAGCAAAAACAATGAGGAGTCCTTATGGCACCTTAGAGACTAAAAAATGTATTTGGGCATAAATTAGCCCATGAAAGCTTGTGCCCAAATAAATGTGTTAGTCTCTAAGGTGCCACAAGGACTCCTCGTTTTTTTTTTTTTTTTAATCAAATAATAATAGCGAGACTCCGCCCTGAAGAACTTACAGCCTAACAGACAAGACAAAGTATGGGAGAGGAAATAGCGAGGTGAAGTGACTGGCCCAAGGTCACATTGCATGTCAGTGGCGCAGCCAAGAACAGACCATGTCTCCTGAGTCCCGACCCAGCGCTCTATCCCACACCCACTCTCTGAAACAAACTCTGAAGTGATCAGGCTACACTCAGAGCCGGTTCAACTCGATGTCTCACTCCATGGGCAGGCACATGGGGGGGGAAGGTAGTGTTAGGCCCCCAGCACAGGACACAGGCAGTTTCGCTCAATACAAGGGGTTTTCAAAGCCACTTCCCATGATGGGAGCTGAGCCTTGATTTTCTGCTGACCGGAAAGCGTGCCCCAAACATATCAAGTGATTGTGCCAAATCAGAGCCACACACCTTAAAAGAGACGGCAGGCCAAAAAGTCTGCTCTTGGAAGGGAGACATTGGAGCTGCTGCAGTAAGGTCAGAGTCTGTGCTTCTACCCTGGAGCCCAGGCCGCACAGGGTACGTCTGCCCAGCAAGCAGAAACCCACTGCAGCAAGCCGTGCTACGTCATTCAATTGCGGGCTCCAGCGCCCGAGCCTAAACGTCTACACAGCTCATCTCAGCGACCCGGGCTCCAAGACTCACTGCTATGGGTTTCTGCTTGCCAGGCAGATGTACCCACATCCAGGGGTTAGTTTATAAAAATGATTTTACAAATCCCTCGTATTAATGGAAACGCTTTTAGTATTTTGTTTAAAGGCCCTTGTGTAGTGGTTTTGTTTGGATTCAGACATCCCTCTGCAGTATGTGCAACACAGATGCTACCGCGCTGGGCTGGTGCGTGAGAACCAGAGCATGAAATCTGACTAGCTTGGGTGAGCAAAGTGCAAAGAGAAAAGACAGAATGTTACTGGTGAAAAGCCAACTCCAGGTCTGGAATTCCTTCAGGTTTAACAGCCTATGGTGTTTTTAACACAGGGCAGGACACTAAGCTTTCTAAGTGCAGCATAGTGTGTATCCTGGCTTCTTTCACTGCTGGAAAGGAAAGACCAACGTTCCCAGCTCAGACAACCCCAAAGTAAGATTCTGGGAGCTAAAGGCGGCTTGCGATTGAAAGGAGATTTTTTGTAGGTGGCAGGCTGGCAACGTTCCATGATTATTTTAATGCTGCTGGGCCTGTGTTGAGGTACTAATTAGGTGCTATGGTGCATAGCCATCCTTTTATTTACATTGAAATAAATACATAAAATAGGGAAAACAACTGGAAAGCTGTATCTAGGACTTGATTCTGCAAATGCTCCCTCCCTCCCACATTGACTTCAGTGGGACTATGGTCAGTATTAGGTGCTTGCAGGACTGTGCTTTTAAACTATATATTAGGACAGGAACGGACACATGGAGAGTTCACAGCCTTGCACTTTAAAGGCTCACTTCTAAAAAATGTCCAAGTCTGCCTGACTCCCTGGCCTGTTCTGCTGCAGGTTCTTTTCCCAGCCCGGTCATTTCTTGCACAGAAATGATGGTTAAGCACAGGGTTGCATCCCCCTCGCTCTGTCTTGCTTTATAGCTGCCACTGCGAGTAGACAAAAAAGGATTGGCAGAGGACACTATGAAATGGGTGTGGAGACAGCTATCCCTCTGTCTTTCTGGGAAAGTATTTTCATAACCATTGACTCAGTACTCAGCACTTACTCTTCCTTCAGAGGCAGTACTGAGCCAACGGACCACATGGCACAGGGGGTTCTGTGCTGCTGGAAGCAGCGAACAACCGTGACATCAAACATTTCACACAAGTAGGGCTAGTAACCCTGGCGTCCTAGGCAAATTCCAGCTGGGAGGCGATTATAAATTGCAGACTTAAAATTCCCCCTGAAGTTGTATTGGGATTAGTATTTTTCACTCCCTTCCCTAGAATGTTGTGCAATACTGCTGCATGGTGTTAACAACTGCTGTGTTCTACTCCAGAAGTGGTTGCATTTCAGTGATGTCCCCCCCCGATTCCCAGTCCTCTTCTCTAACCACTAACACTGGTTCTTTTTATGTCCCTCTCTCACCCTGGCTCAACTGCATTTAACATCAGATAGACATGACGTAAATTTACCAACTGGATTATGTCAGCTTTCTTTAGCTTGTAATGAAAAATAAAATCCTATTTGTACCAGTGGAGACTAAACCGATTAGAAAATCAGATCTGTCAAATAAAATTTAATTACAAATACCTTAGAGGAGGGAAAGCTCAAGACAGTCTATGGGAAGTTTTCCCACTGACAGTATAAAAATAGTCTCGACTTAGAGCCCCACAGACAGCTTTAATGATCAGGCTGTGCAAAGATACAGGATTTTTGTTTTGTGGCTATGGTCAGCATTTTTATTTTATTTTTTGTACAGGGAAGTGGTTTTGAATTCTGGAAGCTGGGCTGGCTGCTCAAAGGCCAGCAGAGCTGGGCAGGCATGAAGTGGGGAAGAAAGATTGCTTAGGCAGCAATCTGGAGTCAAGTTTACTCTCGAGCTATCAGAGCATCAAGAGGTGAACAGCTCCTAAGACAGTCCTGCCTCACGAGACTCAGCTGGTGGCTCACTTGTCAGGGCTGAAGATATTGCCGAGTCACCTGAACTGTGTAAAGCAAAACAACCCAATGTTTGAAAAACCCATGAGTTTCATTCTCTCCTCAAGAGGTCTAGGACTGGTCAGGATTGAGATGTCCTGGCTCTGTGAGGTGCAGGGTTGTGAGGTGCAGGGTTGGCCAGGTGAGGTGCAGGGTTGGAATAGCAAGGGGGGCTTAAGGTCATCCTGAGTTCCATTGACAAATCTCTGGGTGGACCCAGATTGACGTAGCCAGGACTGTGGCAGGGGAGCGTTAAGGTGTATGGTTAGAATCGAGAGTAGGGGACAACACTGAGATGTTGCAGATTAGGATAAAGGTTCATTGGCTGTGTGAGATCCCAAAGTAGACATGGCACAAATGTTGCAGGTCAGACTGACGTGCACCTGCCGAGCTGTCAGCGAGGAACAGGGCGTGATGGGTGGAAGGGTTTGAAGTGCAGAGGTTAGGTGCAGGGACCAGAACAAGCAGGGGTTGCACCAGGACATAAGAACGGCCATCCTGGGTCAGACCAATGGTCCATCTAGCCCAGTTAGCCTGTCTTTCAACAGTAGCCAGTGCCAGGTGCTTCAGAGGGAACGAACAGGGCAATTTATCGAGTGATCCATCCCGTCATCCACTCACAGCTTCTGGCAGTCATAGGGTTCGGGACACCCAGAGCATAGACTGTGTCCCTGACCATGTTGGCTAATAACCTTATTGACAGACCTACTCTCCAGAAACGTATCTAATTTTTTTTTTTAGCCCTATTATACTTTTGGCCTTCACAATATCCCCGGGCAACGAGTTCCACAGGTTGGCATTGCGTAGTGTGAAGTACTTCCTTGTGTTCGTTTTAAACCTGCCACCTCTTAATGTCATTGGGTGACCCCTGGTTCCTGTGTTATGTGAAGGAGTTAATAACAATTCCTGATTCACTTTCTCCACACCAGTCATGCTTTTATAGACTTCTGTCATATCCCCCCTCAGTCGTCTCTTTTCTAAGCTGAGCAGATCCAGCGTTTTAAATCTCTCCTCATATGGAAGCTGTTTCATACCCCAGTGGTGTTTGTTGCCCTTCTCTGTTAGAATTGGAAAATGTAACATCTCTCTTTTGAGATGGGGTGACCAGAACTGCACGCACTGTTGCAGAATGAGGTATTGGGAGAGCAGAGTGCTGGAGACCCAGACTTAGCGCATCAGACATTCCTGCAGGGCTGGACTAAGATGCAGCAGAGCTGCTGGGGGATGGAGTGGGGGAGGCCGGGCCAAAGACTGGAATAGCTAGAGGGATGGTATGGGGTAGGATGGACATACATCCGCAGAGCTATATGGGGAAAGCTTGCCCAGCGTCAGCCCCCAATAGTTTGGCTCAAGACATGGATATTAGCCTTTCATCCTCACCAGCCTTTCATATCCCCTTCAAAATAAAAACAATAGAATAAAGTGGTCTTTTGAAATTCTCCACAGATCGTGCTGCAGCAGCAGTTTATAAACACCTCTGACTTTTGTGTTGGCTCACACACTGCTTGTAGAGGATGACTGACAACATTTTTAATGCCGCAGGGGCTGGGAGATATCTCTTGGCTTTAAAATACTGAGCACAATGGGTCCAGCTCACCTGCTTCCTGTTCATTTATCCTACCAAGACCCGCACCCACCAACCCCGATGGAATTATGCATCACTAATTCTCCTGAAATGTGGCTTGCTGGGCAATATCCCTGATCCCGAATACTTTAATGTGCTGCCACTGACAATACCATTGCATATAGGGGCAGCTGCATTGGATTATGCATGTAATACGCCCTAATTCAAACTCAGCCTGGGCATTAAGGAACTACATTTGCAACCAATAACTCACACACACACACACACACCCCTTTCTCACCACCACACTCTGCTTTTGCGAATTGACTGCTCACTAGCACAGGCTCAAAATGGTCTACAGGGGCCTGCAGGCCCCCAGGGCTCCCTACCCCCAAAGAAATGCCCGGCTCTGTAATATGAGGAGTGAGAGTGAATAAGGATGATCAAGTTTCAGGGGAGACATAGTTGGCAGGGACACCAGGGGTTCATGAACACAAGCCAGGGCCAGGCTGCTACCCCAAGCTCGAGAGACTCATCACGCTTAATAAAGATCTCTTTTCTACAACTCTGTCTGCCTCGTCACTTATTGCTAATGAATCAGAGCCCATGCAGAGCTTCTCCTTCCCAGGGATGAGAAAGAGCCAAATCCTCTATGATGTCCATTAGGGGCCTCATTTGCCAACCTAACATGAGACATATTCAAGTACCACAGGGATGGGCACCAGTGCAGAACCTAAACCTGAGACAAGTCCCAGTCGGCCAGGAACCAACTGGTTTTGGAGCCACAGATTCACCAGGGGAGGGTCCCAGTGCTGGAGGGGCGCGGGACCAGGAGATACAAGCAGTAAGGATGTGGGTGGGAGCCAGGGGCCTAGTACCACCTGCCCTTCACCCGCACCGTGAAGCATCATCTAGGACTCCTTACAATGCCACGCTAAGCAGCAGCAGAAGGGAAGAGGGCTGTGCTCGTGGCAGGCCCAACCGTGGCAGCGGGGCCCACCAGAGAATCTCTGACATCACTTCATGCCGAGGGCAGAGAAGACCCTCCTCACCCACCCCCAATGCCCTGGCAGCGCCAAGTGGAAACAGCACAATTCCCAGCTATGCAGCCCACTCTCCTAGCATTTTCCTGGTCTCAGAGGCCTTGTGTGTCCAGCCCAACACCCTCTTGAGCCAAACTCCCTGCAAGGTGCTGAAACGTTCAGGCAAGTGGCTCCTTTTCGCTTCTGGTTCTCAGCTAGGCCTGGCAATGCGCCATGGATGGCTCTCCTCGCTGTACCGCATCCAGGGCCAGAAGCACTAGCAGAACGAGCCTGCTCTCCCCAGCAGGGAACAGATTCTTCAGGGGGAAGAGGGCAAGAGAGAAAAGAATCCAACCTCTGTGACCACTTACCCAAGCTGAATTCTCCTCTGTTGAGGCTGACCTCTCTGGCCAGCCCTTACCTGCCCAGGAGCTCCGGCAGGAACATGGAATTTGTATGTACAAAATCCCTAATTCCGGCCAAAGAATGGCAGGGCACTGAACACTTCCAGCATTGAAGTTTCCATATAAATCACAGCTGGAGAGATCACACTTTAATGCACAGGTGAGTGATATTCTTTTGAATCCAGGCTGGATCTTCCATTCTGCTGAGCTCCTTTAAAGGCGAATATCTTTCCATTAGCTGGAGTCCATAAAGAGCTTTTCCCAGCTGCACACCACACTGCGCCTCTTTTCATTCTGAGGGGACAGAAACCGGTTCTCCAGCCTTATGCCAACATATCCGATCTTCGACCTTTCTGCAGCCGAGTCGAGTGTTGCTCCTGCTGGAGACGCATGCCAAGAAAAGGCAACCCCCAGCTTTTTATTTTAAAGTGCTGGCATAGATCCAAATACTGGAACATTTTCATTGCTACTATACCAAGGATAAGAATTCAAATTAAACTGGCACAGACCATTTCTATCCAGCTTACCCAGGTATTTCTAATGCACCCACCACGGCAGTAGGCTCTGCTATTTGTCATGTAGCATCCTCATTCTGAAGCTTCACATGGAGGCGTGAGGGTGGGGGTTAATGTTCGTAAAGGAATTTTCAAATGTCTCTTCTGCAGCAAATCAATTTCCCAGCCCTGATAATGGCTTTTCATCCTGTGGCTGTAATAGACGCACGCTATCTAATTCCCTTTCTAAAATAAAATTAAGCCAACCCCTAATTGGTTACATCACCCAGGACAACTGCAGAAATTAATTCCATATAGCAAAAGTACCAAGGGCAGATGGAGTGCATGACTATTGCTAAGGAGAATACCAATTAGCACCAAGGCTCTCACCAGCACCCGTCTGCTAGGACAGTGGTTCTCAAACTTACTTGATCTGTGCCCCCTTTCTCTGTGTCTGTAGCAATTTACGCCCCTGCCTCGCCACACAAGTACATATACCAATGAAAAAAAAAATCAACATGCAACTCTCACTAAATATTAAAAACAGTAAGGCATTGATTCAAACACAGCCAACGATCCATTGTAATAAAGAGCACAGGCAAAACTGTAATTGTGGTCAATGCTTACAATCAAATGTGCACACCGCATTGTAGCCAATGGCTTAACATACAGATACCAATGACTTTGTATAATGCTATTCGAGCTTAACACAAATCCACCAAAATGCACGGCACCATTCAGAGTCAAACGCACAGCACCATCTGAGGACCCGATATGTCTGGAGGAATCAGCGGTTCTAGGGATTCATTGCTGTGGGTAAAATGTGCACAGTATTCCCCCTCCCCCCCAGCTCAGAATACATTCCTCCCTCCCCGAGTTTGACACTGCTTCACTGGGAGATTGGCTGCCTACACAGCATGGTCTCAGCCTAAAGGCAATGTCTTTTGGGTATTGCTGACCCCAGCTGGATTTGAACCAGCAATCTAGCGGTAAAAGGCTCTTCCTCGCCGCCCAGACAGCCCAGGCTTTTTAAAAACAAACATTTCCAGCGAAGGCAACATTCCCACTGTCCAGCCAAACCCTTTTCTCAGCACCCAAGTCAATCCCAACTTGGGCTGCCAATGATCTCCTCACCTGGGGACCCGTCAGTGCCCCCCAACTTCTCCTTTGCTGACTATGAGCGTGGTTCTTCAGGCCCCTTCCCGGGGTAGGGGGAGAGCAGAAAGGAGCTACGACAAGGTGGGCAGCACAGCAGTGAATCTCCTGGCAAAAGACCTTCATGTAGCAGGTGATGGAAGTCAAGGCCATCACGTGCAAGGCACGACCAAGCCATGCTGTGCAGCAGAGGAAGGGGCCAGGTGAACACTGTCATTTCCAAGCCCAGGTCTCCCTGTCCAGTAAGACTCAGGGATGGCCAATTAAAGTGTCAACATTCATCTCTCCATGAACTGACTTCAGGGGGATGCGCCCAAGCCTCAAAGTCAATTAAGCTTATTTGACTTAGAATCATAGGACTGGAAGGGACCTCGAGAGGTCGTCTAGTCCAGTCCCCTGCACTCACGGCAGGACTCAGTATTATCTAGACCATCCCTGACAGGTGTTTGTCCAACCTGCTCTTAAAAATCCCCAATGAATGAGATTCCACCACCTCCCTGGGCAATTTATTCCAATGCTTAACCACTCTGACAGTTAGGAAGTTTTTCCTAATGTCCATCTTAAATCGCCCTTGCTGCAATTTAAGCCCATTGCTTCTTGTCCTATCATCAGAGGTTAAGAAGAACAATTCTTCTCCCTCCTCCTCCTAACAACCTTTTATGGACTTGAAAACTGTTATGTCCCCTCTCAGTCTTCTCTTCTCCAGTCTAAACAAACCCAGTTTTTTCAATCTTCCCTCATAGGTCATGTTTTCCAGACTTTGAATAATTTTTCTTGCTCTTCTCTGGACTTCTCCAACTTGTCCACATCTTTCCTGAAATGTGGCGCCCAGAACTGGACACAATACTCCAGCTGAGGCCTAATCAGCGCGGAGTAGAGCCGAAGAATTACTTCTTGTGTCTTGCTTACAACACTCCTGCTAATACATCCCATGTTTGCTTTTTTTTTGCAACACAGTGTGACACTGTTGACTCATATTTAGCTTGTGGTCTACTATGACCCCCAGATCCCTTTCCGCAGTACTCCTTTCTAGGCAGTCATTCCCCATTTTAGTGTGTGCAACTGATTGTTCCTTCCTAAATGGAGTACTTTGCATTTGTCCTTGTTGAATTTCATCCTATTTACTTCAGACCATTTCTCCAGTTTGTCCAGATCATTTTGAAGTTTAATCCTGTCCTCCCAAGCACTCCCAGCGCGGTATAGTCCGCAAACTTTATAAGTGTAGTCTCTATGCCAATATCTAAATTACCAATGAAGATATTGAACAGAATCGGACCCAGAACCGATCCCTGCGGGACCCCACTCGTTATGTCCTTCCAGCATGACTGTGAACCACTGATAACTACTCTCTGGGAACGATTTTCCAATCAGTTATGCACCCACCTTATAGTAGCTCCATCTAGGTTGTATTTCCCTAGTTTGTTTATGAGAAGGTCATGTGAGACGTACCAAAAGCTTTACTAAAGTCAAGCTATACCACATCTACTGCTTCCGCCCATCCACAAGGCTTATTACCCTGGCAAAGAAGCTAACAGGTTGGTTTGACTTGAGTTGATAGAAAGGGCAGAGAGAATTGCATAACTCCTAAGCCTGTCACCCCACTCTAAAATGCTATTTCTGTTCCACTCGTTTGTCGTATCTGCTCTACAATATGGAATATTTTAGGACAAAAAAAATGCAGGGATTGCTATTGCTCATGGGAACATAACATAACACGCACAACGTCTGGCATAAGCTGTGTTAGTTAACTGCCAGTCAGCTAAACTGGCACAGGGAATACTGATAGAGCATCTTGATTGGAAGACTAATATAAAGTGTTCTGATGACCTATATACATATATGCATGTCTGTGTGTTTAGGGCAATGCATTTATTATTTGTATTACAGTAGCAACTGGATGCCAAAGCTAAGCGCAGAACCCAATTGTGCTATGGGCTGTACATATACAGAGTAAGAGGTGTCTCCAGCCCCAATAAACGTACACTCTAAATAGACAAGAGAGACAAAGGTGGATCTTCATCATCATCCCCCTTTTAAATATGGTGACATTTGAAATACAGTGACTTGCCCAAGATTGCACAGGGAGTCTGTAGCAAAGCCAGGAAACGAACCTACATCTCCTGAGTTCCAGTCCGGTGCCTTAGCCACAAAGCCATCCAGTTGCTTGCAGAATGCCTGCTGCTGTGGGGGAGAGAATGTTCTATTGGCTTCAGTCTGGGACGACCACATTACTCATGAATGCTAAAACTACAAACAAGTTCTGCAAGCCGAACAGATCTCAACAAAACCATTTGCCTAGACCCCTTATTACGCAGCACAGACATTTGAGAAATGTTTGTGTGTGCGATTTTTCAGACCCTTTTTCCTGCCAAGCCAGGCTGTCTTGGTGCCATGAGTTCAACCGCACAGGCCGTAGGTGGAGGCAGAAAAACTATAGCTAATAATATTTTAGAGACATCTAAAAATGATCTAAAATGGCTTTTCCAAATGTAGTAATACAGCAGTTTGAAGGTCTGATATATCAGGGCTAAAAACAAAGGCCTTATATCACAAAAGAGAGGCATCGTCGGCTTTCCAATGGCAAGTCTCATGGTCTACAGCATCCCAGACCGTAGACCTGCCAGAGATCTAGGACTGAATGTCCTTCAGCCTGCCATGCATGATGGGGGAGATTTTCGCAGTAGAAATACATATTTGGGGAGAAGGAGGAAACATTGGTGGGAAGGAGAGTAACTGTTTGGAATTGCAGAAGTTATCCCAGCAGAGGCGAGGTGAACAGAGTGCAGGGGAGACAGTCCACAGTGCAAAATAACTCATTTGTTGTCTGAATCATTGTGGTGCAGTCACTTAACCTTGCAGCGAGTGCCTGCCACTCCATCTATTTGCCTGTCCTACCAAATAAGGTGCCTGCCTACTTGCAATATACCAATTGGTATCCACCCTGCGAACTTGTGCATGGCCAACCGCCTGGGATCTGCATCAAAATTCATTATGCAACCGGAGAGTTTTTCCTTCCCAATGTTACCACTCTAAACACTTAGGCTTGGTACAGCGATTCCAGCCATTTAGACTACATGTGCAATTTCAAAGGATGCATTTCACCTGAATTCCTTTCCACTTAGACAGAACAATCCAGTCATGTTCTTTTTATCTCTGGTATTTTCTTGAAAAAGCTTCGGTGATGTTTCTCCTACCACTAACCATCAGAAACCTCTCATAGATGGCTCAGAGGATTTGCAGTGAGATATGAAGCTTTTCATCGCTACGTTGCCTATTCAGTTCCAGTCTGGGTTGATACGGGTCGGTGGATTTCAGTCCAGTTCCTAGCTGTCCACGTAACAAAAGCCACTTGCTAATTTTCACCTCGGTGAGTAATTGCAGCTGAAAAGCCAGTGACTGAACAGAAAAGGGAAAGGAGATGACCATTCTGCATTCACGAGGTGGTTACTACATTTTATTTCAAAAGATAGCAATCTTATCACACAGGTGAAAGTATTTTCTTTTGCTCCCAATTAGACTTCCCCTTCACTACACAAAACACACCACCACACATCCAAAATAATACACAGCCATTTCTTCGAATGCTTGGGAGGTTTGCTTCTCTGAGGGCTGTGTGTCCAAAAAAAGATCTGAATATTTCATGGAGTGTTGCGAGCTCTGGGAGCTATTGAAAAAAAATGCAGCCATATGGATATAGGCTCTTCCCAAGGGAATATCGCCCAGGTGATGGACATACTGTTATATGGTTCTTCTGCCCAACTTGGGCTTTTATTCAAAAAGAAGAAAACCACTGAACTTTTCAGGGCACTCAGAGGCTGGTTTGGGATCTGAATCCTAGACCCCAAATTCTCTGCAGTTATGGGGCCAGGGCAGCGCAGAAGGGGGCAATTTAGGAGTTGGTGCAGATGTGTTGGATGCCCTCCTGGCTGACACAGCAGGGACTGACCCTGGGACCTCCAGGACTATACAGGTGGGGGCTGTAGCAGACTTATATCCACTATGGATTGAGCCCAGAGGGGAAACTAACACCCACTCACCAGATGGCTACACAAGCACCCCCTTAAAAAGCACAGCTCCAGGACTCTGGCAGTCCCATGCAAGGTATGTGTGCGTGTTGGGGGATTGTGCCCTGGTGCCCTTCTCTAGCAGGGGAGGGTGGCCAGGATCTGGTGTAAAGCACTTCAAAGTGGAACTGTTCTGAGCAGAGATGTATTTTTCTAAAACAGGGACGAATAGAACAGCCCTGGCCTCGCTCCCCACACCTCTCTCCCATTTCAGACTCCAGCTTTGCTCAGATTTATGGAGCAAGCAGCCAGGCCCACACCATCTATCACTACCATGACTAGCAGTACAAAGGTGAGTGATTATGCAAGGTCTCTTCAGAAGGGCAGCGCTGCCCAGAAAAGGAAATCTGCATCAACACTCCTGCAGGGCCACAGGGCCACGTTTTCTACCGCAGCCAGCCAGAGTCCGACCTGAGCAATGTATGGAGCGCAGCCGCTAATCAAGCCTCATGCCACCTCTGAGGTATGTTTCATGAGTCTCATTTACCAATGGGGAAACTGAGGCACAGAGGAACTGTGACTTGCACAAGGGTCACAGAGCGAGTCCATATCAGCACAGGGAGGGGAGCTCAGGTTCTCTGTGCTGTACTTGGGGATCACAGGTCTTTCCCCCAATGGATTAGTAAATCCATAACACTAGCTCCCTTTCCCCTGTTCTGTTAAAACACTTTCCAAACACTGGCTTCATATGGCCCGATTGTGTCGGTGCAGAACTATCTCAGCTCCTACTGGCTTCGGCAAAATGCAGCCCACGAGTCTATCATCATAGGGCGCCTTCATTAAGAGGAAGAACCAGGATGCTTTGAGGGACACTGATATAATAAATTGCCCGCCCCCCACACAGCTAGGTCAGGTAAATGCTGGATTGACCCTAATGAGCTGGATGCCAGAGGCTGTTCATCCCATGCTCAGGGGAAATTAGGAACATTTCTAAATGCTTTGGGGTCTGTTTGAGTCTTTTCAAACCAGCAGCACTGGGGAGGATGGTCTTTTATCCAAGCCTTCGTGCCAGCTTTGTTCGTTTCTGATCTGAGTGCACCATTAGCTAATGTCCTCTCCGTGTAGGATTGATAATGTCCCCGTGATGGGAATTCAACCTTGCTCTGCTCTCCCAAGAACATGCTGACCTCTCTCACACACAGCCTTATCAAATCTGCAGAATGGCCTGGTAAAGCAGAAGGCCTTTAACTTTTGGGGTTTCGGAGGACACCCCCTCAAGGAGGAGTCTGATCCACAGTATCCACCACAAAGCATAATCCAGGATGCCTGGTCACATTCAGTCCTTGTACAAGCTCTGACATAGCTGACTGTCCCAGCCACCCTCAGTGAGCTTGGAACACAAAAGGCCCAACCACATTCCACAGATCTGAGATGCCCCTGGAAGCCAATGGGAGTTTTGGGTGCACAAAGCAGGTATGTCAGGCGCAAAAGGACAGTCTCAAGGCTGCAGCGTGGAGTATTCTCCCAGCAGGGGGAGGGGTACGACATTCAGTCACAGCAGCCGTGGTTTGTGGGAATTTCATAGCCCTTGCAGTCTGAGTTCAAGCAACATCAAAAACTCAGCTGAAGTGGCCAAATTTCATTTGCTGGGGATTTTAGCAGCTCACCTCTTTCCTAAGAGCGGTCTAGATGAATCCACCTGTAAGAGGTGGGGCATCTACCCACCTCTCCTATCCCTCCCTGAAGGAGCAGCACTGCCTGCAGTTCTGGAAACCAGGCAGGGGTGGGCATGTATTAAAGAGTCACAAAACGCCCACTTGGATCTCCATCACAAAAATGATTCGAGTTTATTTAAATTAAAAGGTTTGCAAGAAGTAAGAGCGATTGACTCTACCTGCTTAGAAGGTAGTATACATTGCCACCCCCCCAGCCTAAAACAGGTGTAGGCTAAACCATTAGTTGCAACAGTGCATTCTCTTTTGCAGGAGTGGCCAACCTGTGACTCCGGAGCCACATGTGGCTCTTCAGAAGTTAATACGTGGCTCTTTGTATAGGCACCGACTCCGGAGCTGGAGCTACAGGCGCCAACTTTCCAATGTGCCGGGGGGTGCTCCCTGCTCAACCCCTGGCTCTGCCACAGGCCCTGGCCCCACTGCACCCCTTCCTACCCCCTTCCCTGAGCCTGCCGTGCCCTCGCTTCTCCCGCTCCCGCCTAGAGCCTCCTGCACGCCACGAAACAGCTGATCAGGAGGTGCGGGGAGGGAGGGAGAGATGCTGGGAGCTGATGGGGGGAGGAGGGGGCTGCTGATGTATTACTGTGGCTCTTTGGAAATGTACATTGGTAAATTCTGGCTCCTTCTCATGCTCAGGTTGGCCGCCCCTGCTCTTTTGGCTGTTACCAGTAGCTGGTGGTCACTGGGGGAAAAAACAACAACCTAAACAGGCACCTGGTGTTCTATTCAACTCATAGTCAATAGACTCAGACAAATCACCCTTTAGTTGCTGGGTTCAATTATTGTGTAAAGCATGTATCCAAGAGGAGCCAATGGAAAAACCACCATATTGTGTATGGTTAGAGGGATTTTTTTTTTTTAAATTCCAGATATTGCAGAGACTGTGTTCCATTGCTGGAGAGAAACGGAAATGCAGATAATATTGATAGCAACACAGAAATATCTTAAGGTCACAAACTTTCTCCAGCTCACTAGACTTCTGTGATTTGGTTCAAGGAACAGGCAGGACCAGAGCGGGGAAAACACAGCCATTTCCATTTGCACGTGGTTCATGAGAACATTCTCTACTTTTGTGTGTGTGGCATCCATTTTTCGCGTTGAGACTGGGGTTTGGGCAAACCTGCCTCTGCTCTGAATGTGTAATGTAATCAACAGTCCCACCCATGACTGCTTGGTCCAGGCAAAATCTTAGCATGATGCTAAGTAACACAATTAGTTAGTTGCTCTAGGAGCAAGAGAACCAAGGAGAACTACAGGGTCTGTGTGGCCAGCAGCTTCAGTAAAGAATCCCCTAGATGTTAATTACAGCCATGTCATAGCTTTTCTCTACTATGAGGGGCCCAGTATTCTCTCTGCTGCTCTTATCTTTACACTTTCTGTGCCCCCATGAGAGTAACAGCCTCTCACTTCCCACAGGCCAGCACTTCCTCTCCTCTTACAAAACACTCCGGAAAACCCATTTCTAACCAACCCTCCTCCACTTATCTTTGCACCCAGAATCCTCAGTGCATGTTATGAATTGCAGGCCTCCTAGATACCCCTTTTTCACCTGCAAAAGACCGTAAGCTACTCAGAGCAGGTCCTACCTTGTTACATGTTTTATAAAGCAGCACTGGTCTATGAAGAATCAAGCATCATACCATTTTTTCACGATTCCCCTCTCAGATGCATTGGTAAACCACACTTGTGGGCCTCTGTCCCTCCCTCTTCAAGAGGGTAAGAATCCACTAGAGCTGCTGGAGCTGTTCCTTCAGCTGGGGGGTGGGGGGGAGACTACAGCTGGTGAGAACATTTTTTCCCCCAACTAAATGAATTTTTGTCCCACAGCTGAAACATATTGATTTCAACAAGGCTTTCAAGAGGGACTCCTTAGCTCTGAGGTTAGGGTCTGGGATAGAGACATTCAAATACCTGCTGTGCCCCAGTCTGAGCAGCGCTGGCCATCCCAGATTGGGCTGAATCAGACACAGCAGGGGCTTGTTCCATAGGAAGGAATTAAACCTCTAAAGTTACCGTGTAAGGGAACCGCCATCCTCCGGCCTGCGGCAGCAGCGAGAACCTGCTGCTTTTAGCAGCCAGGGTCTCTGGTTCAAACCCCCGATATATATATATATATATATATGTGTGTGTGTGTACACACCCACCCTTCTGGACTGGGGCTAGAGAAACCAGTGCCAGGGCGGAGATGCTTCTACCTCCCGCCTGCGCCGGAGCCGGGGAGCTCAAGAGCCGCGTTTGCCGAAAGCCGGCTCCGGTGTTGACGCTGCGGGTTTGCACCCAAGGGCGCAAGCCGAGACACGCTCGGAAGAGAAACCCGGTAAGTGCAGTCGCGTGTGCTCCCCGCCGACCCTTGGGTTTCGCTTTGAACCAGAGCTCCGGGCTGCGAAGCCTCCCCGGCAGGCTGTAGCCTACAGGAAACATGTGCCCGCCGGCAGCCAGGCTACCAACCAGGGGCGATTGAGCCCGCCCGGCGGTGCAGCCCGGCCGTGCACAGCTGCATTGGACGGAGCAGCGATTAGCCGGCGGCTGGTCCAAGGTCTCTCCAGCTCCGCTCCGCTCCGGTCAAGCGCAAAGCAGGGGGCTGGCTGGTGAACCGGCGCATGAAACCCTCGTCGGCTCGCTACAGCCGGAGAACTTTTGCTCTGCCGGGCTCGCAGCCAGCGCTTTACTGCCGCCACCAAGGAGCTTGGCGACTCTCTCGGCTACCTGGCAAGCCCCGGCTCCAGCCCCTGCAGGGTGGGCGCGTTAACCTCGGCATAGGAAGTCCCCTTACCGCGTGTAGAGTCTCTTGGGGGCAGCACTCGGGATCTCATCCTGGGGAAGAAAAGCCATGAAAAAGGCAGCTCCCGCCTGAAGTCCTTCCCCCGGGAGAATTCGTGGAGCAACAGCAGCAGGAAAAACCAAACACGGAGCGAGCGAGCGAGAGATCCACTTGGCACCTATAGCGGCTGCCCCGCGATGTAACTGTGAGTATGGCAGCAGCTAGGAAGTGATGTATAGTGACAATAACTCTCAGGCAGGCCCCTCCCCTGCCCGGTGATGTCAGCCAGAGCTAACAAGTCCAGGGGCTTAAAGGGACTTTATCCTCCTCCCCCCAAACTCTTGATGTCAGCCACGCAGCGTCCCCTGCTCCTGGCAGTTCTCTCCTCTCCATCTGTGTGTGCAGCTGGGCTGCCCTCTCCCCCAAGCACTGAATGCAACAGTTGGGTGGCAGCAGGCTGAGGGCTGGAGGGGGAGCGCGCCAGCTGTTTGGGCTGAGGAAGTGTGATCCGATGGGGTCCCCGTGGAAAAATCCTGGGTCGTCCAGCCAGGAGAAAAGCCGAAATGTGGATCCGGGAAGGGAGCAATAAGGAAAGCTGCTCTTTCCGGCAGGGCCTGGCCTAACAGAGTCTCACGCCCGGGCTCTGACATGGGCACGCAGCACTCATTCATCGGGCGCTTCAAAGGCGAAGCAGCAGCCAACACACACTGCTTCCCCTTGGAATGAAGGCCACGCACTGGGCACCCTTACTCCTGCTGAGTAGCACCCGGTGCCTTGAGCAGGCCCTTGATTTGAATACTCCAGGAATAAGGAACAGCAGTTTCCCAGGAGCGAGGGATCCAGTAGGATGAGGGACATCACAGTCTGGCCTGTAGCAGGTGATTCACCACCACCACCTTGTGAATCTTTGTGCCTTTGCTATTTATTGTCAAGCCATGGAGTTCAGGGTGTTGTTACCCATCAGGTGTCCAAAGACCTATACGGATTCAACCGAAAGCTGAGCAGAGGCACCCAGCCTACCCATGGCAGCAGTGCTTCTACGGGAGCCAGGCACACACTGCCTGGCTAGCCAGCGTCTCCTCCACGGGGTACAAGTGCAGAGCCTAAATTAGTCTAGTGCAGAGCCCAACATGTCTGAGATCCTCTACTGATAGCTCATCGCAATTGATTGGCCCCTTACAAGTGGTATGCGTACTTCCACCTTTTCATGTTCTCTGTATGTATAAATATCGTCTGTCTGTGTGTTCCACTCTAGGCATCTGAAGAAGTGAGCTGTAGCCCACGAAAGCTTATGCTGAAAGAAATGTGTTAGTCTCCAAGGTGCCACAAGTCCTCCTGTTCTTTCTGAGATCCTCCAGGCCATCCCGAGAGGTACATGGCCTAAACTGTGGCAACTCCATCAGAAACATAAATGGTGGCAGATTCTACCAGCTCTCTCCACTCACATTCACATTGGGGACTCCATGGGCAGAAGGACTCCAGAGACCTGTCCTGCTTATTACCGTTTTTGCACTTTTGGGAAGCAGTTTTATTCCTCTCTAGAGTACGCGAAGATCCTGCTCAATGCAACACGGAACTTCAGAGACCTTGAACGATGTCCCACTGGCTGAACCGCAGAAACCTCTCACTCCACTCTCTAATTGATTGAGCTTTAAAAACCAAACCAAACCCGAATCCCCACAGTCTAACACTGTGCTTGATTTAGCCGATAAACCAGAGCAGCGAAACCTGAAACCCTCATGCCAAAAACCTCAGCAGCATCATTGTCCTGGGTACACGCCATTCCGCTTGATTCAAGGGAGTGCGCACTGAACCAGGAGGAAAGATACACCCCACAGGGCCAGGCTGGAGAGCTGGGAATCACACCGGCCAGTGCTTACTCAGGATTCCACTGAAACTAATGAGACTCGTCATGTGAGCAGCTCTTCATCAGTAGGAGCAAGGCTGGCCCTAAGAGATGCCGGGATTCCCAGGGCTTTGGGGATCCTGCCCCTTCTGCTTCTACAGAAGAACTTTGGTGCAAAGAATGAAAAACAGCTGCTGATGCCACTGGCTGCAGCCCTCCCTTACCCACAGGAGACAGAGGGTGCATTGCCGCATGGGGCCCACAGTGCTTGGTTGGCATTTAACGATTGTGGGCAGCTGGAGTAATCGCCCTGCAGAGGAACAATGCCGGAGCAGGGAGCAAGAGAGAGGAGGATGGAGCCTGACTTCCATTTTGGTTTGGTGCCAGATGAATAGCATTCCCCACTGAGCTGAGCAAACGGGTCACTCACAAGTTATTGATGTGGAGGTCATGGGGTGAAATTCCATGGTTTGTGCTATGCAGGAGGTCAGATTATATGATCCTAAAGGTCCCTTCTGGCTTTAAAAACTATGACTCCGCAATGGATAATTTATCATCTGACAAAACAGCTGCTTTTTCTGCTTTTAGGGCAGTCATGAGCAATTTGCACCAGATTTTAATTCATTAATCAAATTTATTCAGGGGGTTTGGTGCGGGTTTTGTTGACTACAGATGCTTGGCGCAAGTATTCAATGCACAGCCAACACTTCAGCTCGGTCAGTTAGCTGCAATTAGTCAGATAAGTCACATGGTATTGTTTCTGAACCCTAATTGGACAAGCATGTAAACATTTTCTGTACAAATACTTACACGTGCAAATGAGAACAGTTGCTCTCTGCGACTCCCTGCAGGCATGCCAGTGACACTGCCTAGTCCTGCAGGCTAAGTACTAAAGGCCTAGCAGGAATTAGGAATTCCTTGACATGGGGATTTACTGGATTGCTAACATTTACATGAAACGATTTGCAGCACTCACCCAGCTCTGCTTCCATGTATCTTCCCTCTTGCAACACTTCTTTACGACTGACAGACAATTCCCTTTTTTAATTATTAATCTCACTGCAGAGACAGAACTCCCTTATTTTTCAGTGGACAGTAATCATGGCAAGTTATCCCCTTATTACATTGTTCAACCTATGGCATTATCTACACAGTTGCCTCTCAAGTTTTACCATCCTTGGGTATCAACAGCAGGAGCACTAGTGTAAACCTGTCACTGGATTCTTAACCAGCCTATTAGCTGGACCTGCTCTGAGAATGGCTAGTCAACGTGGTGATAGAAATGTCAGTGGCAATCAACATTAATTCTCCCACCAGTGCGATCATTGGTGGAGCTGTGACGAGAAGGCCTGGAAATTCCATTCAACTAGGGACACTGTGGTGGTGATGACTATTTATTTCTGCTAGCAAAAGTTTTGCCTGGGTCACAGTTTGCCAGCGAAGGGAGAGATGGAAATAAGTGGGGGCCAGCATCTCCCTCCTCTTCAGTTCACGTTCTGTGCTGCTGACGCTAACACAAGGGCTGCTTTTAGAGTGAACAAATGTCAGATACAGTTCAACAGATTCCTCTGTGTAACGGGCCAGAGGTCAAGAAGACAGAATGGCCTGGAAGAACACATGGGCAGGCATAATTGCTGCTACAATGGACACTGTCATGACATTTAAGTTTGGCAAGCTCCTGAAATAAAAATCTGAATGCTGTAAGGGCATGAACACCTGCTGTCTGGCTAGAGCTCTCTGTCAATTGCTTTAATAGAAATCCCGGGGGGTGGAGGGGTCAGTTTAAAAAATAAAACAAAGCAGTGCACATTCATACAGCACCTTTCATGCCAAAAAACCCCCAGGCACTCTATGAAATTAATACAGAGATCCCTTCACCCGCCACTTGGGAGAAGCATGGCAGCTGTTTAACGCACACATTCTTTTTACATGCTATTCATTGTATTGTGTAAATATAAACACATGAGTTGCCAAGTGAGGTGGTATTTTCATTTTTTAGATGGGGAAACTGAGGCAGAGAGGGGGGCTGTGACATAGCCAAAGTCACACAGCGAGTCAGAGAACCAGGAAGATAATTCAGGACCTCCTGATTCCCAATCCTATGCACATTCCTCTATATCACATGACTTTATACCACCATGCATCCATTTAAGAAATGAAGTGAAGAAGAACGCAGTGTGGAGAAGAATATTCTTGTGATTTTATATGAGGCTTATGATGTTTGGTGTTTTTCTTTAATCCCCATCTCCTGGAGTCAAGTGCACATGTGAGAATCTCAGCTACCCCAAAGAAAAAAAAAATAGTTTCTAGCCCTTGAGTTTCCAAAGAAATGCTTGAAAACATGACCTGAGTACACCCTAAAGGCAAAACACCAGAAGGCAATGAAAAAGAACAGCATTTTGGGGAGGGTGGCGGCGGGAACAAAAACCTCATGATTTTTTGGAGTCTCACTCATTTTTGAATGCTTGAGGATGCCAATGTGGAGAATGCACCAGCTGGAAGCAGCAGTTGGAATTTGGCGAGTTTTCCTTTCGGCAACTTATGAAAAAGAGTCGTGACTCTTTAATGAATCCAAACCAGCAGGAATCAGGGTTTACACACCTCACCTGATAGGCAGCACCTCCAACCACTTGGTGTTCCTTACATCCGAATGCAGCATTAGCTCATTTTGAAGTTTTTTGGAGGTCTCCCATCTAAATGCAGATGCAAGCACAATCTTGCTTGGCTTACACGCTCAAACAGGATCATGACACAAAGTGATAGGGTTGCAGGAATCTTTCTAATTTTTTTTTTTTTAATTCCTATCTAATGCTATCACACCAGACTACGAAGCAAGCCCTCACAATAGTAGTGTTTCTTGCCATGTTGATTAAGAGCTATATTGCACAGTGTCACTGCCAGAAAATGATAGAAATGGTACCCTTTGGAGGTAAAAATATTTGCAGACATGTAAGAATCATGAAAACAGCGTGCTGTAGGAAAAGCCAGTTCTACAATAACCACAGAATTATGACGTTGTTGGTCACTATGTTTTTGCCAATCGTGTGGACTGGTGGCAAATTAAAAAATCTCCTGCGGATCTGATGAGTTTCTCGTCTAGGAATGCTAAGGATGCAGGAACTCACTCCAATCATAGGATGTCTCTGTAATTAGCGAGTAAGCTTGTTGTTTTGTCCATGAAATGTGTTGCTGGTGGCCTCTACTGGTGATTATGTACATAAGGAGCACCATCATTCAGACTTCAAAAGCTGGAGCACGCTCAGGCTAAAATCACTGCTGAGTTTGCAATCCATAATAGCTACTCTTCACTCCATAGTTAGAGACCCTGTACATTTGATTTTTTTTTTTTAAACTGACTAATTCCAAAAGCCCCCCACAGCTGAGGTACAGCCCCTGGTAAAATAGTACGTCCCAATAGTTCTTTCAAAAAATCCCTTTAAAAGGGTCAGAGAGAGGCAAAGCAAGCAAAAAATGCTGACAAGGGTAAGGCAAAAAGTGATTAGAGGTAAGCAAGAAAAAGGAAGAAAAAAAGAAATGCAAAAGGATTGGGTAGTGAGGTGTGGGTGTGGGCACGTTCTGGGCAGTCAGACCTTTGCATGTGGCTTTCAGGTGTGAACAACAAAAATAGTTTAAAACATTAAGACCGACATTAACAGACCATGAATTAACAGGATCAACAAGAATGTTCTGAGCACAGAATTCATATCCAGATCACCCTGAATTCTAATCCAGCGCTGTCCCATCGAACGACTCAGAGGCACCAGGCAATTCACATAACATCTCAGTCTTGGTTAGCAGACGGCGGGAGCATTAGTTCATGGTTAGAAGTGCTAGGTCTGTTACTGAGCTGTGAACAGTGGTAAGACTGTAGGGTGCTTTGGGGCCGGCTCCCACCACCTAGAAGGAGGAGTTTATTGCCTGGGGACTGGAATCAGCTGAAATAAGCATGTGAAAGCCTTTGAAGACAATCAGCTCTTCAGGTTCCTGAGCAAAGCTTGGCAGGGTGGGAGCGAGAAGCAGTGTTTCTTAAAGGTTAGCTGGGCAAAGCGCTATGAGATTACCTAGGCCAAGGCAGGATTCCCTCCCCATGGGACGCTGTTGAACCTGGTCCCTCTTAATGTGTTGTTTTAAATAAACTTGAGTGGTTAGCAGCTCCTGAAATCTCTCCCGGTCCCCTCTGAGTTTCCTGCATGGCCCTGGGTGGTTCCAAGGAAACCGATTTTGCAGCTCTCCTATAATTCTTTTATAAAAATCCCGAAGCCAAAGAGAGCTCTCCCGGTTCAGACAGACTGTGTGTGGCACAGAGTGGGAGGGCTGTGGCTGCCCTTCACAGCCTCTGGGAAGCCTTTATTTTCTCAGGGGTGAGAAGCTGTTATTTCCCCTCCTAAGTAGGAAGAAAAAGGTTACTACAACCTGCAAACAACCTCTTACTGAGCCAGAAAGATTATTCATATTAGAAATAAAGAGGATCATATGGGAGTAAAAAGCTGCTTTGCTGGAGTGGATCATCTCTTTTAAAAGCACCTGGAGCCCAGGGGCTCCCGAGGAAATCTCAATAATGAGATTCTCTGAATAATTCAACCCTGTGCAGCATGGCCAGGAGTGCGCCTGTAACAGCTGAGGAGCAAAAGCCTCCCTGTGGGGCCCGATCCTGAGCAGCGCTGAGTGTCTGGAACAGCCTTGGGCTTCAGTAGGACTTGCAGAAGCTCAGGATTTGTCCCTTCTGGTTCTGTGTGTTTTCTATTTCCAGAAACCTCTGTCCTCCTGGCATTTCCTTGTCATTCATTCTCTTCCTCCCATCCTTGCCCAGAGGCCGATCTCATCGGCCTCCCATGACTCTCAGACGGGGCTGGAATCTCTTTACATAAAGAGCAAACGCCCCTGAACATACACCCATTCTCTACACCTGCAGGCTCCACGTGAGTATTGCACGAATGGTTCTGTGCCACTATTTCCAGCGCTGGCTTAGGCTCCTCTAATGAGGTTATTCTTGGGGCCCTGCATCCCTTTAATCCGCACTTCCACACCCTAAAAAAGAGTCCCTTCCAATTGCTTTGCTTTCATTTGCTCCTTTCTCCCTGTGACTTTCTGCCTAGCCCTCCCCCAGGCTCAGGGGCACACGTTTTGAGCCAGAGGCCTGCTCTCTGTGCTGGCTAAGAAGGGTCACAGCCCTGCAGAGGAGTGGAAGAGAGCGTTCAGAGTCGCCGACCCAAGAAGGTTTTATGGTTTCGGATAGGAAGCTTGCTCAGCTGCAGTCTCTGAGCCTCCCCCCACTGCAGGATGACTGGCAAGAGAGAGAAGGCCTGCCTGGGGGCTGGGTGTATCCCAGGTGCAGGTCCGCAGAGTGAACTGAACTTTTCTATGCTAAGTCCATCTGCAGCTGCTGTCCATAAAGCCAGGCCTGTGATGCCAGCTTGCCTGTCAGAGAGCCAAGCCTTGATGTTCAGTTGCAAACTGCAGAGAGAAAGGGGTAGGAAATTCTCTCTCTCAGGTGTGGGTCATACTGGCATCCTCCTCTCCCGAGCCTGGCTGGCTGGGAACTCGGCACTACCGCTCAATCCGGGTCACCGGTCGTAGCCCAACGTTGAGAATTTAAGACTGCCTGGCCGTGGCAGTCGCTTGAGCTGCGTTTTTTACAGCCACTCTAGATTAGCTTTCACTGAACAGTAATAAGCAGACAGCTGTGCTAATCCGGGGTGAGGCGAACCAGCGCCCCTGTGACTCAGGGAGAGGCTCTGATTGCCATGGCGCTGCCTGGCTGAGGAGGGATTTCGGAGGCTGCTTGCCAGCGGATACGCCTCCACTTAGAACAACATGGCGCTTTGTACGAAGCGCCTCAGTCATCATCAAGTACAGGGCCGGCTCCAGGCACCAGCCGAGCAAGCTGGTGCTTGGGGCGGCAGATTGAACGAGGCGGCATTCCGCCCAATCCTAGGGCGGCACGGCCGCTTTTTGTGTGTGTGTGTGTGTTCCACTCCGGCTGCCCTGTAGGAGGCGGCAGTGTGGAGGACCGGAGCGCTCTGCAGCAAGCCCGGCAGGGCAGTCCTCGTCCTTCCCTCCCCGCCAACCGGAGCGGAGCCCTCCTGGCAGGCAGCACGGCGGGGAGGGGGCCGCGTGGCAGTGCCCTGCTGTAGCCCTTTCTCTCTCCCGCCCGCTCCCTCCCTCTCCCTCCTGCTAGCCGGTCCCCCTGCACCCGCGCTCCAGCTGCATCGCAGGTTTTGGGGTTTTTTTTGCTTGGGGCGGCCAAAAAGCCAGAGCCAGCCCTGATCAAGTGATCCATTCCCTGTCGCCCATTTCCAACTTCTGGCAAACAGAGGCTAGGGACACCATCCCTGCCAGCCTGGCTAATAGCCATTGATGGACCTATTCTCCAGGAACTTATCTAGTTCTTTTTTGAACCCTGTTATTGTCTTGGCCTTCACAACAGCAATGTAAGTCCCAACCCTTCCTCTACCCCGACTCCTGTCATGGGGCTTTCTCCTCCAGACCAACTGCTCATCTAGCTGATTAGGCCTACGCACCTGTTGCCAGATCTCGACTGGATCCTGAGAGGAACATTCACAATCCCCCTGGAGTCACGGAAACTCAGCACCACTCAGCTCAGATACCAGTGCAGTACCCCAAAAGTACACCCCCCTCCCCAACGATTGCTTGTATAGCCTGATGAGGGAGTCCTATTAATTTCCTAGGCCCAGCCTTACCTCTGGGCCTAGAAGGCTGCTTTGACCAGACATCTAGAGACAAAGAATTTAGGTCACATGCAGAAGATGTGAGACAATTGTCTGAAATGCTGTGACAGTGAGAAGGATTTGGGTATGTCTACACTGCATTGTGAACCTGGGTCTGTGGGACCCAGGCTTGTGGACTTGGTGTTTCCAAGCCCATGCTTGAGCATCCATGTTGCAGCATAAACCTGGGTTTATAGTAGCTGGAGCTGGGTCTCACAACCGGGCTAAAGCATCCATACTGCCTTACGCAGACCTTCTGACTCAGGTCTATGGCTTGAGCTGTGTCCACACTGCAAAATGACAAGGCTTGGACCTGAGTCACAGTAGGACTTGGGTCTTACCCACCCCCCTAGCAGATCCTAGGACGGCATTCTGAGTTCTTGCTGACCGGAGTCAGACTGATTTGTGTGTGGACAGAAGAGGGGCTTGGGCTCAAACGTGAGTCAGGGCCCAGGCTTAGTGTGCAGCATAGACACACTCTTAAGTGTAATGGTAGATAATCAACTGAACAGAAATCTCAGTGCAATTCTGTAGTGAAGGGAGTGAACATGATCTGTGGGGACATTAAGTAGGAATAGGGAGGTGCTTTAGTGAGACCATTACTGGACACTATGTCCAGTTTGGGTGACCACACTTCAAAAAACACGTTGAAAAGCTGGAAAGGGTTCAGAAAAGAGATACAAGAATGGCTGGAGGTCTGGAAAATATGCCTTATAGGGAGAGACTTAAGCTCAATCTATTTAGTTTATCCAAGCGAAGGTTAAGAGGCTTGATTACAGTCTACAGTTACTTATATTGGGAAGAGATTTCTGATAGTAAACAGCTCTTTAATCTAGCAGAAAAAGGCATAGAGAGATCCAATGGTTGGAAGCAGAAGCGAGACAAATTTAGACAAGAAATAAGGTGCACATTTTTAACAGTGAGGGTAATTGAGCATTGGAATAACACACAATGAATTTTCCATCACTTGAAGTCGTAACAGGCATAAGGCAGAAATGATGGGGTGAGATTCTCTGGGCTATTCTATGTGGGAATCCAGACTGGAAGATCATCATAATGGGACCTTCTGGCCTTAAGATCTATGAATCAATGAAGTCACTCTTCCTATTTTATCTATTGATTAGATTTTTCCGGGTTGGCAAGTCTTCGTATGATGCTTATGTTGTGCCCATTACGTTTGTATTGTAACATGCACTCTAAATATTGACTGTTCTTAGTTTGTCCAGAGTTCTATGCAATAGGTGCACTGCTAAGTTTAGAGATAAAACCACAATTAACATCAACATCTGATCAAGTGGTCTTTTGAGGTCAAACACTTGTATCCTTTGTTGACTGCAGTCTGAAGTCTACGCTGGCCTCTTGAAACAGAAAAAAAGAAGTGACAGCTCTGAAAGAAAGGACTGAGGGGTGACAAAGCTCAGTGTTAATGCACTTTTACTGCCCCCGCCGCTAACTTTCTCTGGAAGAACAAATGGAACTGAAGTAACAGCTCAGCTCTGCGGCACAGCTATGTCCACGGGCTGGAGGCAGCTTTTGGCTTTCAGTGGAGAGCAGCTAAAAGGTGTTGTCATAGAAACACAAAAACAGCATCGGGGACCTTTGCAGCCCTGTTTGCACAGAGGAGGGCAGCACATTTCATTTGCATGCATCTGGATCTTTAGAAACCCCATTCCCTCTCTGCCTTTGTGTTCCATTTTGGCACTGTCAGTGTAGATGGCTCTGGGGTCTGCTCCCATACCCCTTTACCTCTCGCACTCAGTGGCAACACTCCCATTGTCTTCAATGGATGAAGGATCAAGCCCTAAAGAACATGTATCATCACACAGTGCATATTCCTCAAAGACACCCCTGGCTTCATTCCTTCCCCCACTGAAGTACTTCCATTGACTTTGCTGGAAGGAGGCACAAAGCAATAGGGTCAAATGGTCTGCTAGTGTAAACTGGTGTAGTTGTTTGCTTTAATGGAGCCGTGGCAGTTTACATCCGCAGAGAACTTGGCCCTCAAGCCTACAGGGTGTTTATTTTCTAGTGGAGGCTGGTAGGTGTAGAATATCTAGCGTCCCCCCCCTGCATTCAGCAAGATGGAGATTAACTTGGTGAATAATGAGACAGAGGTTTGCTGTTTTATATCAATATCTGAAGAGAAAAAAAAAACCCCAAACAAGTGCACAGTTAGGCAGTCGCTGTCAGAAACAATCTTGGGTTAAATGGAGGTGTCTGCCTAGCAGCCTTGGAGATAATGGGAATCAAGCAGTGGCAAGTTTAGGACAACCCAGGGTGATGGAGTGTAATGGGGCAGGAACCAATCCATGTTAGCTTACCATGCAGTTCACCTTGCAACATTAGCTCAGATCAGGGCTAAAACAAATACAACAAGGAGAACTCAGGCAAATGGTATTTAAGAGCAAAGAATGGACACCCACAGGGGTTGTTCTTCACGAGTAGGCTGTAAAAAGCGATTCTGCTCTTTTGGTCTATCATAGTCGCCATACTGGAGCTCCAATAAGGAACAGGTCCAATCATATCCAATTCAAGTCATTTTACCCCAGAGCTGAGCTTGTCCTTGTGTGTCTGTACTTTGGCATAATACTCCAGCCAGTCCAAGGGTTACAGTCTATCTGGTATTTACACGGAGCTCCTCCTCGCTATAGCATCTGCAGTTTCTGTTGCTGAATGCAAGTAAGAGAGTTGCTGTCGTAGGTCGGGCTGGTCCTTTGAGGGGAATGGGTTTAGACCTACTTAGGCCTAATTAGTTGCCTCCCAGGTGATGGGTTTCAGGCCAGAGATCAGGTGATAGCCCTGGAGGCCGCCTGGTCTTCACATGAAAGAGCAGCAAGCATCCCAGTTAGGAGAAAGAGGAGGCATACTCCCGGAAGAGACTCGGGTCAGAAGAAAATATGTGGGAGGGGACGCGTCTCACTAGCTAGGGGGGGACCTGGCTGGAGATACCTGCTCTAGGGGTTGGGATGGAAGCTGGGAAACATGACTTTCGGAGGGGCCAGAGGCAGCAGGTCCTGCTCGATTGGTTTTGAGTTAGGTTGGACTGTTTTGTTTTGGCAAATAAAATCATCCCTGAAAAAAGGGATCAAAATTCTACAGCTGTGGGGAGCTTTGTTTGATGAACTGGCTGGAGAATTGGCCTCCCGGGCTTACGATTATACTTTAGGAGGAAGCAGTACAAAGCAAAACCCAACCCTGCCCTGGGATAGAGGTGTGCAAGAGGCCCAGCGTCTTTAGCACCTGTTATTCTCCAACTCAAAAGGAATTTTCTTTCTTAAGGAATGAGTCAGAGGATTCTGCGCATAATTATTGCAAATGACAAAGACAAAGTAGCGACTTGCATCGATGCGCACAGTTCTGTAGGAACTAAGGAACATGCAGGGCTCTGCTCCATGGAAGTCAATAGAATTTTTACTGTTGACTTCAATGGGAGCCTACTGGAGTGGTGTGTGCTGTGTGGCATGGTGCGAGTTAACCCAGTGTTCTCACTCAGTAATGTATGGTGATGGAAGCAGCATCACAAAAATAATATTGTTGCCGCTCTCTCCTGCCACTCCATAGATCATTGTGCTCGAAAGTCAATAAAGGGAAGATTTTGAAGCCAGTAAATCAATCTGGACTCATCGGATACCGTCCTTTTTATAGAAGGGCTGCTCGCAACTCACGGCATAGTCTCCTTCCGCCTTGGGGCTAGTGCATTTTGGTATTCGGGCGTATGCTTTCAAAAGGGACTCTGATGATCCGGGTGCCCAATCTGACATGCCTTAAAGGGCACCCATCTTGTGAAAGTCAGACCTCTCAATGGTATCTCAGGTTGGGCACCCAGAACTGGAGGCACCCAAAACGGCTGGGGAGTTTGGAAAACGTAAGCCAATATTTTAAGGGTTTTTTTCATATATATATTTATGGAAGTGAGAGGGAGGGGCCAGTGAGCAGGCAGCTCAGGGGAACGCTGCTCCATCAATTCCCAGTAGAGCACCTGCTAGAAAATCTGCTGTTGCCAAGGGACAGTACCTCCTAGAGGGGCTCTTCCCAGCTCCGACCTTCCCCTGGACCACAGAGTCCTTACAGTCCGGTGTTCACGTGGGGCAGCTTTGGCCATCTGAGGGACTTGGCCAACAAGCCGAGGTGGCCGTGCACCTCCCCTCCCCTCTGTGTTTGCTGGGCACAGCTGGTCCATCATTGCACTGAGTTGTTCCCTTCTGCTGCACAATGGCGCATACAGAACCTCGTCCAAAGCCAATGGGCGTCTTTACACGGACTTCAGTGGGTTTTGGATGAGGCTTATAAGCCACAGGACCACGCTGTCACATCCCCTCCATCTTTTTCATTTTACAGGCAATTGAGATGTTGTGGTTATTACAATGAGATGTGCTGTTTTACCTGGAGATCCTCCATTTAAATCGCCTGGTCCCAGCTCTGGTGCTATAAATCCTCTAATATAGATGAAGAACCACGTTTACTATAGCCAGTTACCATGGATACTACATTCTCTCCCCCACGTTCGATGTAACACCATAGGCAGCTAGTCCCTGGGTCTTCCCGTTAAGATTCTGTTCACATATTCCCTTACTGCTAGAAAAAAAAAAACCAAACAAGCAGTTCATGAATAGCTAATTTCTACCTCCTCTCTCCATTGCTGTTGCAATAACTGAATGGCTTTTTTTTTTTTTTTTTTTAGGATGTATAAATGATACTTTACCCTTTCCCATATTTTATTTGGCACTCAACATAAAATCTGGACAGTTAAAGGTCTGTTTCCCTCTTGATGTACATAATTCTCATCAATGTAGAGCACCAAGCAGAAAAGACAGGCTTCAATTTACAGGCATTCCCAAATGAAGTCAGTGCAAACAGAAAGCCACATAGGACTTTCATTTGATGGCCGCATTGCTATTCATTTCACTGGGTCCTCGCACAGACTCAGGGCTGGACAGTGGTAGCCGAAAAATCTTTTCAGCTTTGCCTTAAATAACAAGCAACGATCACCTCTGCATTTGCAGGATGCACCGCACAGCTCTTGGCTCAAGGAATGCTTAGGGGATACAGCAGTGAAATCAGAAGGACTCTGAACGTGACACTTCGCAGGATCAAGCCCAAATCTCAGTTTATTCAATGGAGTGATTTGTGCCCCTGTTGAGCTCAAGTGGAGTTCTGCCATTGATTTCAATGGGTGCAGGATCAGGCCCTGGGTTGTCAGACTTCAGCGTGGCACACTTCATTGTTAGTCAGCTCTCTTTTTCCCTCCATATGTTTATCGCAAAATTCGTGTCACATCCAGTTTGCAATTAAAGCCTGGATCTGTGCTTTGATTGTTGGCTAACTAGGAACTGCTGTGACAAATGGGCTTCTGATGTAAATTGCTTCGCCAAACCCTCCAGAACAATAAACAAGGAGCATTTATTTATTCTTTTTCCCGCACATATTTCCCCTAAGTGAGGAGCTCCCAAAACTAAGCACCCAGAGCAACAGACCAACCAAAAGGAGAAAGTGGAGAGTTTTATCCATATGCAGTAGCCTAAAGGAGCAACAGAGCTGCAAGTTTCATATTCTGCCGCCATCTCTGCTTATGATCCCTGGACTTTATCGCTAGAACTATGGAAATCAGTTGCTTCGGATCACACAGGCTTAGGACAACTTTCCCCTTTGGTTCACATACATGCACATCTCCTGAATTTGGTCGTGCACTGTGGTTTCATTTCCCCATCAGTAGCAACGTGCTCTAAGAGAAAACAAAGAGCCAAGCTTGCAGTTTGAACAAACTCAGATAAACCCTCCCCACTCAGAAGACGCTGCCTCACAAATATTTAGCTGTAATGCAACTCAAAGATCATTGAGTTATAGAAATACTACAGGAACACCTAGGTCAATGCTTTATTGTGCTAGTCCCAGCTCATACCCAAAGTAAGGGCCAGCGATGCTCCATGCCACGATGAGGAGAAGACAGATGAAGGATAACCCTCCTCATTTCACAGATGAGGAACGGAGGCACGGAGAGATCAAGTGACTAGCCCAAGGTCTCACAGGGAGTCTGTGGCAGAGCAGGGGCTAGAACCCAGATCTCCTGAGTCCAGCCCTTCCTCTCAGACCTTCACATTCTGCAGGAAGGAAAGGACTCCGCAGGCACTGATGGAAATGGTAGCTAGCAAGAACTGCTGAATTGCTCATTTGGATTCAGAGAAGTGCAACATTCATTTTGTGGGCTAATGCCATTAAGTGTGGTAGCCTGCGAATCTCTCAGCAGGTCCGTAGCTGCAAAAACCTTGCAGTGATCTTCCTTGGAAGGCCCTAAAATGGCTATTCTCTGCTTTATGCCCCCGCCCCCACACACTCCAGGCCAGTGGCATTGAAATCAACAGGGGCTGCATTGAGTGTTAGGGGGGAATTTGGCTTTTGATGGCTGGTGCAGCCTAGTGCTGGATGATCTAAAGCACAATGGGCCAAATTCTGCCCTGGATGTCACGTGAGCAATGCCTATTGAAGTCAGTGAGGCAAATTCTCCTCTGCATCATATTGGTGCATATCTAAAGTGCGTTCACTTGAATGGCTGTGCTTCCGCACGGCAGAGCAGAATCTGGCTCACCGACTTGGGCGTTACGCGCATGCTACTACAGGCAGGATTTGGCCCAGTGTCAGGTGCCACAGCCTCACATCTTGACAGATTTGTGGTCTAACACTCTGCCATGTGTATCACAACACGCCAGGCAAGTGGCCAATCTCCTGGCTTTCCTCTGCACAGCCAGTCTGCTGAGGCTTTGCAGTGCCGAGAGAGAATGGAGCCAAATTTGACACCTGTCCAACCCTAGCGCCTTCAGTAGGATTGTACGGGAGCAGCTGAAGGCACAGCATGGCATGACGTGTGTATCCAGGGCTGCCGTTGTGAGCAACGGCCTGAGGTGCAACCGAACAGAAGACGACTGCGGGGGAACATGAGACTTTTCCTGCACTCTTGTAAGATTTCCAAGATTTGGATGTTTTCAACCAAAGCCCTATTTCAACCGCAAGGTTTCCCGTTGCTGGTTCCTTCTCCCTTCCCAGTGCTCAGACCCATTATTACAATGGCTTTCTGTGAATTACGAGATTGAATTGAAGACTCTTATCACTTACATCCCTGAGTGGCTGTGGCTCCATTCTTGGCCCAGCTTTGCATTCTTAGCACTGGAACATCTTAATCAGGCCAAAATGTGGGTTTGGAGCTACTTGAAATGGGGACTTTCACTGCTGTGATCTGCAGCTCAGGAATTCCTCGCTGGGTTAGGCTCCAAACGTGAAAATCGTTGAAACATTTGAGCCTCGGCTGAAAAGATCTTTATTAGATCGGGGGAAGGGTTGATACTCGCTTTTCAAACCAACTTTTGTACAGACCAAAGGAATCCATGTACATGAAAGGATGTTGTTTGTGTTAGTATCTCGCCCTACACTGTATGGACTTTCCAATAATACTGAGTTCTAAGGTGCTGGCACGGCCATTTAAACACATCTGACAGCACTTTCCAACAGGGAAAAAAAACAGAGGAAATAAAACAGAGGCAAGAATCAGGCTCAGTGTAAATCTAAAGCTAAAGGAAGAGTACCTCAGCCTGCCCTGGAAAGCAGTCACTGTGGGACAAAGAATGGGATACGAAGTGTCTTATTTGCAGGTCGCTTGTTGAATTCCAGCCCAAAATGGCAGATGTTGGTAGTCATTACTGCAGTTGGGTCAGAAGAAGTTTTCCATCCATATTTGGTTGGTTATAGAAATCAGTTCACTTCTGTTATATTTGCATTGCTTTGTGTTTGCTTTCCATGTGTTTTTGAGCCAATGGATTTACTGGCTGGAACACCCATGGAAACAGTTATAGTTATATGTTTTAACCTATATTAGAGGGTATTTGTGGGAAGCAAATTTCAAATTCATAAATGCAAAAATTCCACAGGAAACCAAAGTCTAAAAATCATCCAATCAAGAAACAGAAACATTTGCCAGATGATCTGAGTCCAATCATCCCCAATTGGAATCGAGCTCCCCTGTCAATTTGTTGAAACCATCTGTTGTGTCTTGTCACACTTAGAATGTAAAATCTTCTGGGTGGGGACCATCTGTGTACAGAACGGGGATTGGAGCCTGGAAGTGATACACATCATTAAGAGCCATCCTCAAAACTAACAAACACACAGCTCAGATATCAGCTACTCTCAAGAAACTGCTGGCTAGCCATCTGCAGATCCAAGAATTAGACATGGAAAGAACTGGACTAATAACGTCAAACAAATTAATCTCAGAAAAATCTGAAGCCGTCACTTGTGGACAATTTGCAGACAGAAAGAGAATGAACTCAGCAGATGAGTTATTCACTGTGAAGTGTTTATACCTCTCTGGTCAGAACCATCTGAGGCGCTGTCAAACAGGTGGCTGCATCAGTCCAATGCCTGGGAATCCCTATTGCAAACCAGTCACAACCAATGCGCCCCCCCCCACCCCCAGTGACAGTCCCAGAGGACAGGCAGAAGTGAACCGTCCTCTCTTCAGAGCAGAGGGGATACACACTGGGGGAAGGGCAGTGCCAGGGGGTACAATTAGTGCCCATTCAGTACCTGGCCTGTGCCTAGCTAGAGAACTCTATTCTCCTGTGCTCTCTTGGCACATCCTTCAGCCCAGGAGGAAGGCATTGGACAGGGATGTTCTTTACAACTTTCCCTGCTCCTTCATCCATGCATGCATCTGGGCAGAGTTCCTCTTTGATTTCCTCATCTCTTTCTCAGGGCAAGGGGCATTTTCCAGGGTTGTCTGTTCAGTGTCTCCTTGGGATTTCTTGTTTTAACCCTTTGACCTGCGCACCCCATCCCCATGTTCCATTTTTTTTGTCCCCTGTAATCACTTACATTCTGGGTTCTGTAGCCACTCGCTCAGCTGGGGGAGCAGGCCTTTTATTGTTCTGGGGGACTCCCGCTTCCCAGGAGTCAGATAGGGCAGTGCCTTTCCTGAGCCCTAAATTCGCATCGTCGTAATAAAATGAGCAAGAGTGGTGTGTGTAGGCACGAAGCATTACACCAAGGGAATGAGTTAAGAGCTCCCGGCTACAGGCTCTTAAATCTGGGACTAGACCATCCAAATCCAGCCAGCAACCTGGATCTCACATCAGCCCCTAAGCCGTTCTCTCACCTTTCTTTCTGCAGGCTGAGTGCGCCATCTGCTGTTTGCCAAAAAATGGCTGTTCCCTCCTTTTGGTCTGAAATGCCAGAAAGCTTTTTAAAGTTAGATCAGACAGTCCCGCAAAAGCTGAGTAGTGCCAGTGGCAAGCCTTCGTGCCAGGCCCCCCCAAAATCATGATAAATAAATTTGGGAGCCTCTTTGCCTTCTAATTTCTAATTTCTTCTGTGTCTTTAGGGTGCACTCATGGCTCCGTAGCCATTTGGGCTAGAAACTGACTGTGTTTTTCTACATAAAAGCTGAGATTCTTACTCCATGTTTCTCCAGGAGCTGGGGATTTAAGTTAGCCATCAAACCCCACAAGGCTCAGCAGTGCCAACTCTCCTGGTTTGTTGTGACAAACCCTCTCATTCTTGTCACCAAGGAAGGGACCAGAGTTGAGACAGGCCCATAAAAAGCAGCACAGGAGGAGACTTGATTTGAGATGGGGACTCGTTCCATTACAGCAAGGATTGCTGGGGGCGTGTGACTCAACCCAGCCGGTGCTTGGGCAAATTCCTCCAAGCTGAGTGTGAGAACTGAAGCAACTGGAATTCAGATCCATCTCCTGAGAGTGGGCAATGATATTTTTGCAGCCACTTTCTCATAGCAGCAGCATTCTCCATTACCCTGAAGTCCTCTGGGCCAAAGCTGTGGGGTTTGTTATTCTGAAGCCCCCTAAGAATATCCCCATCCCAGCTCTAGTGCGGTATTCTCTGTCAGTCTGAAAGCTCCAGGCCTGCTGCCCATCTTGGGCCCTGAATTCCTGATTACCTCATATTAGAGAATCATAGACACGTAGGGCTGGGAGGAATGTTGAGAAGTCATCAAGTCCAGCGCCCTGCGCTGAGGCCGGGCCAAGTAAACCTAGACCGTCCCTGACAGAGGTTTGTCCAACCTGTTCCTAAAAGCCTCCGGTGATGAGGATTCTACAACATTCCAGGACTCTGGCTGAGGCCTCACCAGTGCCGAGCAGTGTGAGACAGTTACCTCCAATGTCTTACTTACAACACTCCTGCTAGTACAGCCCAGAATGACATCAGACTTTTTTGCAACTGCATCACATTTTTGACTCATATTAAGTTTGTGATCCACTATCACCCCCAGATCCTTCTCAGCGGTACTACCACCTTGCCAGTTATTCCCTGTTTTGTAGGTGTGCATTTGATTGCTCCTTCCTAAGCGTAGTCCTTTGCACTTTATTGAATTTCATCTTGCTAAATTCAGACAAAATGGAGAATTTGTGAAGGTTGTTTTGAATTCTAATCGAGTCCCCCAAAGTGCTTGCAACCCCTTCCAGCTTGGTGGTATCTGCAGATTTGATATGTATATTCTCCACTCCAGTGTCAAAGTCATGAATGAAAATATTGACTAGTACCAGACCCAGGACTGACCCCCAGCGGGACCCCACTAGATGCTGTTTGACAGCAAACCAATGATAACTACTCTGAGTAGAGTCTTTCAACGGTTGCCCCTCCCCTGGGGCAGTGTGCAGGGCTGGGCGCTCTGCACCCCAGCAGGGTGACAGTCTTTGTGGGTGGATAACGACTTCTAAAGAGAAGCCCTTGGCACCCTGCCACATATTTGCAAGCTGAGATCTGCGTTCAGGCCGCTCTGTAGTCAATGAATCGCGTTGCTGTTTGTTCTCTCGTAGTCCCCTAGCAGCCTTGCATTGTGCTGTCACTTCTGTCCACCCACCAAAGAGAGCTCAAACAAAGGTGTGTGCTACTCTGTCTCTCCCGCCCCTTGTGGCGCCCACATAGGAGGGGCTGGGGGGCGGGACTTGGATTTCATTGGTCAAGTTTACCTTTCCTTTCAGCTTTACACACCAAGTGGCTGGCTAGGTGCAGGCCGAATGGCAGCAGGTTAGCTCGGCAGCTGGGGGACAGGCAGGGGAGGAGCAGCTAGAAAAGAGAAGACTGGGGTGCTTTTCGGGGGCTTTTTCTCCCAAGCCTTCTAGGAATGGGGTGCTGAGCTTAATCAGCCTGGAGAGATGAGGACCAATCTCCAAAGTGCTTCTGTGAATGGCTGGGGAGAAATGGTGCATTTGGGATGTAATCTCAGCGCAGGTCCTGGGCAAAGAACCACAAAGATCCCACTGGCCACGGAGCTGTTACAAGCATGAATGATATTACTATAGGCAAGTAAGGTATCAGGCTGGTTCACTGGGGACTGGCTGGGTATATCTGGGGCGGGGGAGGGGGGGTAGTTAAGTCCCTTAGCGCCATTGCTTTGGAATGGCGGCATAGTCTAGTGACTAAAGCAAATAAGTAGGACATCTGGTTTCTAATCCTAGCCCTGCCACTGACCATCCATGGTCATTTACCCTCTTTATCTTAGCTTCCCCATCTGTGAAATGGGGACACTTGCATGATCCCTCACAAAGCATTGAGAGGATTTATCAAAACAGTCATTGTTTGCAAACACCGCAGAGGTCTTCAATGTGTTCTTTAAATGCTAAATGCTGTTACTGATGATCAGCAATTGTAAACAAGGGAAAACATTTTTAAGCATATCCAAAGCATAAAAGTGTTATCAATTGTCATCAATGACTAGCGTGGTCTTGGGAATATTCCAGAGGTGGACCCCAGCTAATCAAACCTGCAGCATGGCTTTAAAAGTGGATTGCAGAGTTGCAGCTGAAGAATCAACCCCGCCAGCAGGTAATTGGCTTGCGAATTTCCTGTGCCTGTATAGGGTAACAGTGAAAGACAGGTCTATTTTTATTTTAAACCAAAGATTTTTACTTAAAAGAAGCCTGTGGTGTTTAGTTACCATGACTAAAAATATTTACTAGATAAAGATAGATATTGGGTGACAAAAACAGATTTCTTAAATCACTTTTTATAAATCCTTCTTACTGTTTCACCCTCTCCATTGGGGTCGTGTCTTCATTGCAAAAGAGAGGTGTGTTTTTAATACGGAGATCACTATCCCAGTGTAAAATACTAGTGGAGTCAAGGCACTGAAGTTTTTACCTTCACGTAACTAGTCAAGGTCACCCCCAAGTGCGTGTGGTTGGAAGGGAAGGGGTAGAATGTTGACCTTATTTCAACACAGAGTTGGTTTTTTTTAATTGATGTACTTTTTTGGTAATTAGATGCAGGGCCTGATCTTGCAAACTTGCTTTCACACAGGTAGCCCAGTGGGCATTAAAGTTAAATTCAACCCCACAGGAATAAGGGTGGCAAACTCAGCTCAGTTTTTACACAGCCAAAATTCCCCGTTGTTGACCTGGGTGGAAGTTTTGCTGAGTAAGCATTTCACAAGCTGGCCCAGTGAGCATCAGCTCAACAGAACTAAAGTATGTTTAAAAAAAAAAAAAAAAAAAACCCCAGCAGCTACCATTATCCTATATGCACCGAGGATACAATTCAGTGATCCAAGAATTCTACAGCTGCAACAGTCAGTCTTAAACTGTACTTGAGGGGAGACAAGCTCTTTCTAGGGCAGGTGTTCCTGTGTGCTGTCGCATCACTGGCATCTTTATTCTTTCCCCAGATGTGGCCTTGGCATGGAAGAGTCTTCACAAAGCCAAAGAAGCGGTAAGTGAGGTTCGTAGCACTCTGACTCTTAAAGAAAACACCTCTGGATACATGGAGGTTTTGATTAAATGATGGCTGAAATCCTGACCCCACTGACTTCACTGAGGTTGGACTTTCACCCTATATCTCCAGCTTTGTCCTCTATTGCTATTATGGTAATAAGCAGAGGCGACGTTTGGGGGAGAGTGGGTGCATGCATAAGGGTCACGTGCCCCCCACCCCCAGAATTGCTGCTTGGCGTGTCCTGAGCATGGTCAATAACATCTGGGGAAGCCACTGCCCTCACTCTGCCCGCCCCTGTCCCCCCCCCAACTATCGGCGGGCACAGGTCGGCTGCTAGGGTTGCCAATTTTGGTTGAATGTATTCCTGGAGGTTTCATCACATGACATACATCTAATTCCTGGAGACTCCAGGGCAATCCTGGAGGTTTGGCAACCTGACTCGTCTCTGGCAATAGTGAATCATGATATTAACAGGTTAGGCCCAGATCCTGCACACACTTCTGCATATGTTTAACTCTAGTCCCATTGACTTCTCTGAAAAAACAACGAGGAGCCCTTGTGGCACCTTAGAGACTAACAAATTTATTTGAGCATAAGCTTTCGTGGGCTAAAACCCACTTCTTCAGATGCTGATATAGACTAACACGGCTACCCCTCTGAAAGCGGACTTCTCCGAGACTACTCTCGCCTGAGTAAAGTTAGGCATCTGGATACGTGTTTGCAGGATCGCTGGTATCACATTGGTGTGTTTACTCGGTTGGCTGCCATAGGGCTATTCCTGATTCACACATTCCTAAACCGGATTAGAACTGGGTTTAGGAGCATTAGACCCAGATGTAGACACACTCTTTCCTTCACCTATGTATTAGATAATGTTAACATTAGCTTTAATGCATTTTTTAAAAATCTATTAGGCCTACCAGTGTAGATAATGGAGAGAAGTGTTTCTGTCCCTTATCTTTCCAGTCAACTGCATTCCTTCCAACTGTAGAAAATACCCAAAGTAACATGCCTAGACATGCCAGTGTTTACACACAGAGTAGCTGGGAGGAAAAAATTAATCAGAGAAGCAACGTATGCCAGCAAAAGGCTACCAGAGAAATACAGCCTATGTCCCTTTTGAAAGGGAAATTTGCCTTTTTACAGTTACAGAGGATTGAAAACAAATTTGACCATGAAGATTGGAATTATGCCATAGCTCAGAAAGCCAGGAGCCCGGGTGAGTTCTGATTTATTGGAGAAACAATGCTGGGATTGATTGGCTGGTTGTCTGCAGCAGGGAGGGGAAAACAAAGGGAAAAGCTACACTGCTCTTAATGAGAAAGCACTAACTGGAGGGGAGCTGTAGCTAAGGAGGTGAAATCCCAGTGCATGTAAGGTGCAGGGAGTCTATGAAGATAAGGCACAGGCGGGCGGTATGTTGTTAATCTCAAACAGCGATATCAAGATAAAAACTACCCGTGACTCATCTCCATTAGGATTTTATAGCAGGACCGTTCTCTCCGTGTCAATACTCACTTTTATTGCAGCAAAGGCAGTCTTTAAAACAATTCTCGAAACGCCAAAAGAGGCTAAGGAAGGAAGCAGGAGTTTCACCAGATCACTGATGAAAACCAAGTGACAAGAACTCAGTTTGTGGGTTTTATTTTCACAGTCACACCTGAGAGTTTATTGGCAGCAAAACATTGGAGCTGATCTCTCTCCTGTATTTATGGCTGCTATTTCTCCCAAAGCACCGGGGCACTGCACCATTCTCAAGGTGACAGCTTAATTCCTAGGCTCTTGTCTTGTTAATGGGAAAAGCAAGAGAGGCACATGGAGCCGATCTGTGACAAGGGAATGAATGCTTTGCCTTGCTGACTGCTTTTGAAGAGGAATTTCCTTTCTTTTCCAACAAGAGTTACCATTAGACAGGGGAAATGAGGGTTCAGATTCAGTCCTGGGGTTTAACTAACACCAAGCTTCTGAGACTTTCCATCACTGGCTGCAGCATTAAAGTCCGGAAGTTCAGTGAATACAGTATGACAGCAATGGAGGGCAAGATGCACGCTCCATTGAAACAATGACAGTCCTCCTCCCTAAGGCCCAGATCCTGCATTCGGATCTACGAGGGCAGACCCTACTCCACACAGAGCCCGGCTGATGTCAATGGGCTTCACACGGGCCCCTCTGCGCTGATCTAGGGGGCTGGGAAAGCCCCCAAGGAAAGGCTTAGTCGGGACGGGAGAGGAGGGTGAACTATGGGCACAAACGTTCACTACAAACAGCAGATTATATGCCTGAGTCAAAACCCAGTGAACCTAATGGGCGCCTTTCCGTACACTCCAGTGAGCTAATTCTCAGGCCCTGTGTGGCTTGGGGCTGGGGAACTCTTCTGGGTATATTAGCTGCCTTCCTTTGCCTAGCCCTAGACCAGAGCCCTGCCCAGTTGCCAGGCAGGAGCAGAGGCGACCCTAGAAATCTTTCCCATAGTACACATCATTAATCCCTGTACAGCCATCCCTGTTGCAGCCGCTGGCCCCAGGGCCTCACCCGCCAACTCCGCCCCATGCTCTGATCCTGCCTTTGAGCTCGGCCTGCCCAGGTGCTGTGTCACTCCCCATCCATCAGAGGGGACGCAGGCTGCTGGAAGCAGGGCAAGGCCCAGCAGGGCTCTGGGGGGAGCCCTGAAGCAGGAGCTGGCCCCACTGCAGTGGCTCGGAGCAGAAGCACCAGCCACCCCACTGCCCACTGTGCTCACTCAGATTTGGCCCTGCACCCCCTCTGTCAGGAGCCTGAGAGGGCAGTGGGGTAAGCAGCAGGGTGGCCAACGCTGTTCCTCCTTGCTGCTGCCAGCGCTACACACGGTGTGTAAGGTGCACCCCGCTGCAGTGCCACAGCGAGGGCTGTAAAAGGAGGAGACTCTAGGTGCTCTGCGGAGCCCTTTTAGTTTCATGTTTGTACAGCGCCTGGCACAGTGAGGCTCTGCTCTGTGAATAGGGTCTCTAGGCACTATCGTGGTACAAACTATGAGCAGTGATGCACGCTTTCCCACTCCCACCCCACCGCGCCCGCCATCTAGTTCAGGGGTTCAGCATTTCACCCTCATTTTGAGCCTGGAAAGAGTTAAACACCCACACACTAAGTGCTACCAACACTGCAACAAAGTTCTGAGTAGTGCAGGGGAGCTATTCAGGCCATTATCTGGCAAAACACCAAAGAGCAAACAGATCCATGGGGAAACCCAGAAACAGCCCTGTCCAGAACCACAAAGGCTGGGCCAAGTCGAGACTGCACCATTCCAGGGATTTGTTACTGTCTGTTCCTCACGGATGAAACTGTATTGGTGTGTTTAAAGGGCCAAATCTGGTCTTGACAGAGCTCCTACTAAAGCCTATTGTGCTCTCTTCAGCCAAATTTGAATATTATTTCAAGAAAACCCTCAGACTCCCACTGATTTGGTTGTGTTATGCTATAGACAGTAACAGAGGCCAAGAGGAAACCGTTTCAAATGAAATCAAGACTGGGGTGAGCTGTCTATCCTGTAGGTAAGTTACACCCAATATCTGCTTCTCAGGCTGGGTGTGGCTAATTAATACAGATTTTGAAAGTGCTTTCTGGTCCTTGGATGCAGTCACCTGTAAAGAGCAAAAGTCTCTTAAGCTCAAAACTTAGTTTTTGTTTTTTAAAAAGAACTAAAGCTACTAAATTGTTTCACCCTAGGAAATCTCACCAGCAAGGCCAGTGGTATGCTGAGCCACTGTGCTGATTTACTAGTGAATCTTCCTGACGAGCCTACCTGAATAATGTAACTCTGTCTTATAATAACCCCACCCTCCTCTGCTCTTTTTTTTTTTTAATAGATTCTCCCACTGCTCCTTCCTTTCTTTAATTTGCAAATATTGAACTTAGCAATAGATATGCACTACTGCCTTCTTCTGGAAGGAGCCATAACTGTTCAGTGTGTCAGAGACCCAACACTGCTCATAGCTAATGGGGAAATTCCCCTTTTGCTCAAGTGGTAGGGATTTGTGCACTGGATTAGGAGGACTGGGTATTCTCTCCGTTGTCACCATGAAGCGAGTGAGTGTTGCCAAGAGGTCACAGCAGTGACCTCTGGGATTCTATTGCTGGCTCGGCCACAAACTTGCTGTGTGATCTGAGGCAAGTCCCTGATCTGCTGTGCCTCAGTTTCCCCCCTCTGTTATATGGATGAATGAGGATTGTTGTGAGGCTCTGAGATCCTCCACTGGAGGGGGTGATAGAAACTCAAATTAGTGTTGAAGAAAGAACCGTAATTAGCAGTGTGATCATTCAATTCCCCAGAGTTTGGTGCATTCAGGCTCTTTTTCCTCTCTCTAAACAGGGAAAATTGTGCAAGTGTTTCTCCTGCTTGGCCAGAGAACCAGACCTTTGAGAGCCAGGCTGTGAGGAATGGATCAGCCAGAATGATGCATCTGCCTTGCAGCAGGGAGCCAACCTCTTCAACATGCAGCCCCGGCAGAATGGACGTCCAAGGCGGCAGAGCTGCAGCTGGCACTCAGTCGGGTCCAGAGACTCTAAGCGTACTGGGAAGCAGGGGCAGTTTTAGTGACCAGGTAAACACAGGCAAGAAGAGCCCCATAGAACAGATGGAGGGAGCTCACCGCTCCCCACGGCATCTGCCCTCTTCCCCTGAGGACAGCAAGCAAGCTGCCCCCTGTGCAGTCTGGAGCCACACTCCCCTGTGCCCGTCAGCCCTGCCTGCCATGGGCCCCCTTTTTCCCTGCAATAGTCCCACTGCTCAGAAGCAGCAGGGACTGAGGAGAAGATCACCCGACGACAAGCTAGAGCGACTCAGAGAGAGAATTTGGGAGCAGAAGCAGCGACACCAACGTCTGATTCAGGAAGCGAAGCAACCCAGTGCCAGCTACGCCAGGGAACTGCTGCATCTAGGGCCCCTGAAGAGGAAGGTTCGCAAAGTGGCCTTTGCTCCTCCAGCCCCAGTTTACAGAGGTCAGTGCCAGTCTAGTGCCTACTGAGTACTGCCTGAGAAGAGGCCCACGCTGTGCCAGGCAGCAGCCTGCAAGGCCCAGCACCTGCTAGAATAGACGCTTCCCCCTTCCCAGCACTTGTTTCTAGCGCTGGGAATGGGGGTGGGGCCCAGGGTGCCAGACTTTAGAACAGGGAGAGTTACCAAAAAGGTCAATTCATGGTGGTGGTTTATAGTATAGTTGTTTTTTCTCTCTCTCCTTGAGCCCTGCGCTTTTGGACTCCTGGTAACGAAGGGTTACAGGCCTTACAGGCATAGGGATCCAAGAAATGGACCCAGAAGCAATGACATATTAGTGTTACCTGCATATTAACTCCCTGGCTGCCACACCATCCCATCCTGTCCACATCACACCTTCATGTACTCCTTCCCCTTCCTCCCTCCCGCCATCTGAAATGGCCACCTGCCCATTCATCCACCTGTGAGCTTTCCTTTCCAACATGTCCAAGTCTCTATGTAGCTTTGAGTAGCCAGGACCTAAATCAAAAACCTGCCACAAAAATGTTTCCTTCTCTCCCCTCCCCCCCCACAAAAACAGAATCCTCCTTCCACCAGCTTCACACAGTGGAGGGCCACCACTGACTCATTGGCCCTTCAGTTTCACAGCTTTGCTCGCAGGTAGGCATAAAAGAACTTGCTTAGGTAGTTGCCTCTTTTGGGTGGCCTGGTGGATAGACCATTGGAAAGGGACTCAGGAGAGCTGGAGTCTATTCCTGGGTGGCTGCTTTGCTGGGTGACCTGGAACAAGTCACTTCTCTGCTCCTCAGTTTCCCGGTCTGTAAAATGGGAACAATGATACTGACTTCCTGTGTGAAGTGCTTTAAGATCTGTGGATGAGGTGTGCTAGACGTGAGCTAGGTGTTACTAAGAAATAACAGAGGAAGGGTCAGTCCATTTTATTGTTATTTTGACTTGTCAGCATGGAGGATCCACTCTGCCTTCCCTGCGAACGATAGCAAATCTTTGTCAGATAAAAAACATGGAAAGAGATTCATGAGAATTGGCAGCACAGCAGCCTGGAGGGGGCATCGCAGAGGAGTTAAAACAGGAGCTGTGCGGTTCAGAACGCACCACTGAGGATTTAACAGCTTGTTCAGCAGAACTAGAACGGTTCTGAAAACAAATGTTAGCAGCAAAGCTGGGACAAGGGAGCCTAACTTGGCCTTAGAGGGTTGTACTCCGTTAATTGTCACTCTGCTTTGGAGTGATTTAAGATGTCCGGTCTCTGCAAGTGAATGATGGCCCAGACTCAGCAGCAAGGATGCTTGTGTGTTTAGATTAGCCTGCCAGCCTGGCTGCTGTTTCAGATGATGGGGGATATTAAGGTTACATCAGAATACAGAAGACAGGCTGAAAAACTAAGCATGGCAACCAGTCTTATTCATACACTAATAATGCTTTCCCATTGCTATTGCAACCCAACAATTAATTCAGTTTGTTCAATTATCCCTGGGCACTCTCCTAGGATTTAGAGCCCCCGCCCCATTGACAGTCACTGGTGTTCCCAGAAATAGCTGTTTACATTGTGATGCTGTTCAGTGGCCAGCATGAAGTGAAGTGCTGGGTCTCAGTCCAGTTCCCTGTAGACAAGGATCAGCATCACAAAAAACAAGTTCTGCAATTGACACCAATTGCCCTCTGGGTGGGGAACCTAATCTACACTGGGGCCAAACCCAGGATCTTTACTGAGCCTGCATTAAACAGAACTTAAACCAGTCCAGACTGATACACTTTAAACCACAGTTTGATCACTCATTGTTGACAGGACCAAGCGAGATTGAAACTAAGTCGTGAAACCCCTTGCCACCCCAGGACCAGGTCAGATCAGGGCCGCCCGGGGGGGGAGGCAAGTGGGGCAATTTGTCCCGGGCCCCAGAGGGGCCCCGCGAGCCCTGGCCCGGCAGCGGTCCGGGTTTTTGGCGGCGGGGGGCCCTTCAGTGCTGCTGAAGACGTGGAGCAACTGAAGGGCCCCCACCACCGAAATGCCGCCGAAGACCCGGACCGCCGCTGGGTGAGTACAAGCACCGCAGCTCCCCCGCTTTGCCCCAGGCCCCCTGAATCCTCTGGGCGGCCCCGGGTCAGATATGAGCTGGAATTGGTTTTGATAAGTATGCTTGAACACATCATTATCGGCCAACAGCCCTTGTGTCTCACTGTAGCGTGGCTGCTTTTCATTTTCCATTCGTTTAGGTTTTAGTGCTGTGAAACTGAAGGTTGCTCATTCTTCTGCAGACGAAGAGACTGGAATATCAGAATTTGAAGAAGTGGCCACCACCAGACAAAGTGGGGATTATAAAAACAAGAGTCCAGGTTAGTGCTGCTAATAGCACAACGGACTATTTGCTAAAGGGGATTTTGCATGCATGAGATATCAGTTCTGCAAATGAAAATTTGGGCTGAATATCCAAAGAACCTTTCCCCTAGTCAGAGGTAATACTCTTCCCAAAGAAAGTGGTGGAACCCTCCTTACTTGGGTCATTTAAAATTAGAGCAGCTGAAGAAGAGAGGAAGGATGGTCCAGTGGTTAGGGTGCCAGCCTGGAACTCAGATGATGTGGGCTCAATTCTCTGCTCTATCAGAGATTCCTGTGTGACCTTGGACAAGTCACGTAGGGCAGGTCTACACTTTAAAAGCTGCAGTGTAGTGCTTTAGTGAAGATGCTACTATTCTGAAGGGACAGCTTCTCCCGTCGGCGTAGTTAATCCACCTCCACGAGAGACTGTAGCTCTGTCGATGGGAGCAGCTATCCCGCTGACGTAGCGCTGTCTACACCAGGGGGTAAGTCGGTATAACTGCATTGCTCAGGGGAGTGAATTTTTCAGTGTAGACCTGGCTTTAGTCGCTCTGTGCCTCAGTTTCCCATCTGTAAATGGGGACAATGCCCTATCTCACAGGGGTGTTGCAAGGATAAATACAAAGAGCATTGTGAGGGGCTCACTTTAGTCATGGGGGTTGTGGTTGCGCGTGCTCACCCTTGGAGCGCCCCCTTGCAGCAGTGTGGGGTATTGCCGCTGTCTTCCATGTTTCCCGCCTGCCTTCAACTCCAGGTCTTCTGTGGCACAGCCCGGTGACCAAGTTATAAAGCTCAAACCCCTTCTGGGGTCTCCCAAACAAGTCCAAATGAATCTGGATAATTCTTCTGCCCCCTTGAGCTACTGAAGTCCTCTCCTTGTACTCGCAAAACCCGTATCTCAGGGCTTCCCTGGCAGGAGCCTACCCTGCCCCTGTAGTGCACTGCCTCCATTGTCTGTCTGTCCCCTAGCCCTGGGCTCCTTGCAGCTAGAGAAACCGGTCTCCTCTGCAGTCTCTCCCCTCTCAACTGAGCTCCTTCAGCCTTCTGATTGTGGCTTAGCTCTGCCCAGCAGCCAGTTAGTGCCTCACCTCCCCAGGTGCAGAGCATGACTGATTGGTGTATTCACTAGCCTTGCAGGCTAAGGGGTTAAGCCCCATCACAGGGATCATATAAGTACCTAAGGTAGATAGAGAAAGCAAAAGAAATCCTGGGAGCAGAGGCCGCAACCACAGCTAGAGTGGCCTTAGTTCCACCTCTAGAATTCTATGAAAACAGATTCATGGCAAATGGCCGTGAGCGACTAGGTCCCTGCATGGTCACAAAGCCATAGCATGGACCCAGGGCTACGCAGAAGATGTAGGTTTAGATCAGAGATCTTTCTTTTGTCCTCTGGTCTGCCAGCGTGCTCAGAAGCAGGGGGTGCTTTCACCACTCAAGAGGCCTCTCCAACCAATTAAAGACGGTCATGAATAAGTTCAAAAAGGGCTGGTCCTTACTCCTTGCCCAAAAGCAGGATGGCAGCAACATGTGGCCTCAAGAATAGGGAGAATGAAAGTGAAGTGATGCTAAAAAAATGCCTGGGAGGGATCAGTGGACAGACTCCCTTTTTCTTCAGGGTGAATTGGATCGGGTTCCATCTTGCTTTCAACGCTGCAACTTGGTATTAAATTAATTCTGAACCATTCTTCTACAAAGCATGGCACAATAAAACAGTGAAAGCCAATTCGTTATCTTTACAACCTTAGGAATGCAGCTGGCAATGAAAAGACAGCTTGTGGAAACCTGCCACTAATTTGACTGTCTAAAGTCTATCTATGTTAATTTCACAGTGTTGGTATATCAGCAAAAGGGGTCATATGTTTGCAATTTGATTGCATTTCTAAGCTCAGTTTTTTCTGTCGTTTCCTATGGGTCAAGACCAAAGAGACAGACGCATGACAAGCAGAAGTCAAAGGCCCAAGCAAGAACAGAGTTCATCCAAGTCTCCTGTCCCAGAGAAAACACTGAAAGAGAAAGGTAAAGAGGCAAATTATTTGGGCTGACACAATGACAGGGATTAATAGTGGGGAGATGGATAAAGGTGCTTAAGAAAATGTCCAGCTGGCAAAATCTCATGTTGTTTATTTATATTGTACATTATACACATGAACTCCTGGGAACCACAGTCAAGGATCATGGTCCATTGGCCAAGGCACTCTGCACGAAGTAACAAAGGCAGTGACATAACGGAACTGGTGGCCAAAACAGTCATCTAAGGGCAGGGGTGAAGATTTGGTGGGGGGAGGATGAGATAACAGCAATAAAATAAATTGGCGGAAAAGCAGAAGTCTCAGCTTCAGTGGTCCATTGATAGGAAAGCCGTGAGGTCTAGTAGATAGACTGGGCTCAGGACTGTGCTACTGGGGTGCCATCTTTGGGCTGAGCAATAAAAGATTAGGAGCAGTTCTAGTCATTTGAAATCCCATGCGGGGGTTTGCAGGGATATTGGTTACACCCGTGGCCAAATTATGACACAGATAACTCCATTCTGCTTACCCAAGAGTCCTTCTCTGGTTTCAGTGGGATATGGTGTGAGTTATTTTCTCTTCTAAACTGTTGTGTTGCCACATTGTTAAAACAGCTGTCCTGCTGCACCCCAGAAGTGGCTGTATTTAAGTGAGGCGTGACATTCTGTCAGGCCTGGTCTACACTTAAAAATTAGATTGACCTATCTACGGTGCTCAGAGCTGTGAAAAATATCACACCCAGAGCCCCGTAGTTAGGTTGACCTAACCCCCAGTGTAAATGTGGGTAGGTCGATGGAAGAATTCTTCGGTTGACCTAGCTACTGCCTCGGAGTGATTGATCAACTACAGCAGCGGAAACCCCCCCTTCCATCGATATAGGAAACAACTGCACTCTGGTGCTAGTGTGGCACAGCGCAGCCCCATAGCAGTGCTGTTGCAGCATGGACACCCTCACAATGGTATTTAGAGGTTTAGCTGCAAAGTGCTTTGAGACCCTTATGCACAAGCTGCTATAGGCTTTCAAAGTATTAGGACGACAATAAATATAGGCTGGGCTTTCCAAAGGCACCTGGGGAGGCTGAGCACTACATTTTCTTATGCTCCGTTGACAGTCCTGGCCATAGGACAATCCCTGCCATTTTTAGTAATACTTTGCATCCAAAGGGATTTGTGAGTCTTACTTCATTAGGACTTGTAAAGTGTTTGGTGTTCCTGAAATCAAAGTGCTGTAGAAGTGCAAAGGACCATCACCTCTATTTTACAGGCTGGGAAACTGAAGTACAGAGAAAGTGGCTGATTTATCCACTGTTTTGCCGCAAGTCAGTGTTAGAAGTGGGAGTCTGAAATACACCACACCCTCTCCTCATCTCTATTTCTAAGTACAACATTTTATTGTTGAAATCAAGCCACTTTGCCCATTTAATGCCATCCTTTTGGTTTGGAAACAGCTGCATTCAAACTCGTAGTACTTGATTGCAGTGCTGCTGAAAAGGATCTGGGGGTGATAGTGGACCACAAACTGAGTAGGAGTCAGTGTGATGCAGCTGCAAAAAAAAGGGCTAATAGGATTCCCGGGTGTATTCACAGGAGTGTTGTATGTAAGATGCGGGAGGTAATTGTCCTGCTCTACTCAGCACTGGTGAGGTCCCAGCTGAAGTTTTGTGTCCAGTTCTGGGCATAACAATTTAGGAAGAATGGGAAGAAATTGGAAAGAGTCCAGAGGAGAGCAACAAAAATGATAAAAGATTTAGAAAACCTGACCTATGAGGAAAGGTTGACAAAACTGGGCATGTTCAGTCTTGAGAAAAGAAGACTGAGGGGCAACCTGATAGTCTTCCCATGTGTTATATATGTTATAAAGAGGACAGTGACCAGTTGTTCTCCATGTCTACTGAAGGCAGGACAAGAAGTAATGGGCTCAATTTGAGGCAAAGGAGATTTAGGTTAGCTAGAACTATAAGCAAAAAGAAGAACAGGAGTACTTGTGGCACCTTAGAGACTAACAAATTTATTAGAGCATAAGCTTTCATGGGCTACAGCCCACTTCTTCGGATGCATATGCATATGCATCCGAAGAAGTGGGCTGTAGTCCACGAAAGCTTATGCTCTAATAAATTTGTTAGTCTCTAAGGTGCCACAAGTACTCCTGTTCTTCTTTTTGCGGATACAGACTAACACGGCTGTTACTCTGAAACTTGTCATTA